>NC_062547.1:98708674-99008674 GCF_016906955.1 Phacochoerus africanus | reverse complement strand
TGTTGTCTTTTGGCTCACTGCTTAATATCTCCCCTCAGCTTCTTGCATCTTCTTAGGGTCATGTTCCTTCATTCTGGGACATAAGCCCTCATGCTGCCCTCTTCTCCCTGACCCACACTGGTCTTGTCAGGCTCTTGCCCTTTAGCACTCAGTTCACTGTGTCCTTCTATCTCAAAGAACACACTTCATGCTGCCTAGTGATCTATCTGAAAATCCAAGATGAGGAGCAGGCACATTCCTATGTATGCTCATTTGCTCAGACAATGAGAATCCTAATCATGCTCTTTTCAAAGAAATTATCTCTCTCAAATCCTTTCCAGATGCCTATAACCTAACCCTTTTATATGCTCGATTTGTGTGAGTAATCCAATTATTTTGATCATCTACTTTAAATTTCTATGATCTCTCAATCAAAACAGAGACAAAATTCCATTACGGAGATACAACATCTGACAACTGGAACGATAATGAACTATGCAAATATTGAGATGGATACTAGGGTTAACTGTTGTGGAAAATGCTTCCATGGACACTAATTTTATAAGTGATAGTTTGTTTATTATTAACTTTAATGTTATAATGATTTTTGCTTTGATATCCAACTTTGTTCCTGCAAGAGTTTCTATATTAAAAACCCAAGTA
The DNA here is from genome assembly GCF_016906955.1 of Phacochoerus africanus. NCBI lineage: Eukaryota > Metazoa > Chordata > Mammalia > Artiodactyla > Suidae > Phacochoerus > Phacochoerus africanus. Next base: position 99,008,032 of record NC_062547.1, on the reverse strand, counting down.
TTTAATTCTTCATTAGATTTAATTAATTTGTACACTTTCCATTAAAAATACTCTCAAAAACATTTGATTTATTTCATAGTACATTATCCTTTTATGCCAACATTTCACATAATCAACACCTATGGATCCTATGTAGGCAAATATATAGTTTTACACATGGAATCTTTTAAAACTTTCCTAGCTCACTTTCCTAACTCTAGATTCTTCCCTAATAATCCGCAGAATGTGCTACTGTTATCCTCATCTTCCTAAGGTACAACTCTGATCACATCATTATTTAAATAGAAATTTATATATGTGACTCCCTGTTAACAATAGAATAAAGTTCTAATCCTTTGTCCTTTGCATCATGGCTCTCCAGGATATTACCATCACTCTCTTTACCAGCCTAATATTTTTCTACAGCATTTGCAATTCTCACAATCCTTGTGGGCAAAAGTTATAGAACCATTTCAGTGTCAAGTATGTGCCTACCATATCTATGAATTTACTTGTGTGATACCCTAGGACTAGAATGTCTGGAACACACACATGACCACACACCATGAATGCACTCATCTTTACAATGCTAAGTCCTATCCCCTCGGCAAGATCCAACTCACAGTCTGTCTAGTCAGTATTTCCTAAATCTTCCCAGTTGGTTCAATTTTTTTCTCTCCTCTAAATATGCAGTTTATCTGTACCTACCTTATGATACTTATTTTTTACTTAGATGTTCTCTTTTAAATTTGTTTTTATAGCGCCTTTGTGAAAAGTCTAAATTTTATGTATTCTTATCTCACAAAGAACTGAAACCACTAATTATACTTAATAGCCATGTAATAATATATTTGGCAAAAACAGTAATTTCTATGGACTTGCTAAATATTGCCCTGTAATAATATTGAATTTGTATACCTTTCATGGTAAGAAAGAACAAAATTTATGCTGTTGAACAACCCTTGAAAAGAATTTTGGTTTAGGATATGAATGCATTAGAGTTCTTCCAAGTAGTGTATCTACTGCTACTGCTGTGAAGAAAGCAAAATAGCACCTTAGGCAAGTTATTCTCTGTCTCAGCTTCCATATCTGTAAAATGGGAAAATAATACATTGTAAGGACTAAAAAAATGGCACATATAATGGTGCCTGGAAAGCAGCAATGCTGACTCAATAAGATAATGTCAAAATTCCTAATAGAATATAATCCATCACTACTGCTATCGATATAGCATTGTCCCTTAATCCTCTGCCTGAACACTCTATTCTCTCCTTCCTGTATTATTAAGATGAATATTTTTTTGGAGTTTCCATCATGGCTCAGCGATAACAAACCTGACTAGTATCCACGAGGATGAGAGCTTGATCCCTGGCCTCACTCAGTGGGTTAAGAATCCAGCATTTCTGTGAGCTGTGGTGTAGGTTGCAGATGTGGCTTTGATCTGGCATTGCTGTGGTTGTGGTATAGACCGGCAGCTGCAGCTCTAATTGGATCCCTAGTTTGGGAACTTCCATATGCCATGGCTGCTGCCCTAAAAAGGCCCAAAAAAATTCAGCAAGGTGTTTTTAGAAGCTGACAAGGTAATATATTTTAAAAAGAAGAGAAAGTAACACCAAGAGAACTACTAAGAACACAGGGCCTGAGAGCTCCTCACTGCAGTATACTGAAACATATCTAAGCATGAAGACTGGAGTCATTAAACATTTGAAATTAATTTAATATTAAGAGTAAAAACATGTATTAGATTTTAGAATTATTTTCATCTATTAGCATTTTGTACTAGGAAAGTTGATATTCAGCGGTCCTGAAATTTTGCTTATGTAAATACTTTATTCTATGATGAAAGATAAAGCATTGATTTATTTTATTCTATTGTTATAGAATTACTTTGTATACATACAGCTTGATCACCACATAATGTAATTTTGGGAATATGTCAAAATGATATTTGGACTTCTCATTCCCATATATTTCTACATAGTGTCAATAAGAATAGAATATAAACTGGACAGCCAAATTATTTCTTAATTTTAAATGTTCACATATTTCCTTTTAGCTGAATGAAGATGCACTGATTTTCCTTAAAAAAATGATTTTCATTATCATGGTAAAAATGTTGCTTAGAAAAATGCCTAGTGTATAGTAAAAACTCAAGACATTTATTGAATAATAGCATTAAAGCAAAGTTATATGCTTAGCTTTATGAACAAGAACATGTTAAAACAAAATGATGACTGTCAATTACAAATACTGTCATTAATCAAATATTTGATAAAGTACTGTTTATATTTCCTGCATATCTAATAAATCAGTTACACTATGGATATGAAAAGCATGCAATATGATTTAAAGAAAAAGATCTTACACAGGCTAAGTTTTAAAAACCCTGGTTTTAGTCCTGTGGCTCCTCTAATAATTATGTGATACTGAACAAACCACTTAACCTTCCTTAGTATCATTTTCTCCAGCTGCAAAATGCTAATAATAGTAACTCCCTATGCAGCAAGATGGTTGTTGTAAAGATAAAATGAGATAATAGATATAGAAGTGCTTTCAAATATAAACCTTATATAAATGTAGAATAATATATAGATGTGTTCAGGCTAAAGAAAAATCAGAACAAGCTCACAAAGGCAGAACAGATAAATCTGACTGTAATACTTTCAAGTCTCAATAGAGTTAGATAAGGAAAGATAACTTAAATATATCCCAAAAGAACTAGGTTTCCTTTTAAGAAGCAGCAATCTGAAAGAGATAACCTCTAAATGTCCACGTTGTATTCTGGATACTGGCCAAAGGTCCACTATTCTTATATTTCTGAATAAGAATAGGTGGGAGACTGTAAGTTTGAAGTATGTGACTTTTTTTTATGGGATGATTTTATTTTTTCTCCCAAAAAAATGTGACTGACGGGAAATCTCAATTATAATCACAGTTGGACCACACTAGCATAGTCATCTAGGACAATTATTTTTCTTACTCTCTCAAGTCTTCATTTTTCATACAGGAACAATGAAGAATATGTATATGCTATCTCTATAGAGACTTTCAGAATTAAATATATATATATATATTATATATATGTATGGAAGCATGCATATATGTGAAAACTTTATAAATATGTGTATTACAAACATTCAGAGATATAAAAATTCAGAAATTCCCTAAGCTATTGATTCAGTGATATTTTTGAGCTTCTAAAAGTTGCCAAGCATTGATATCAAATACTGATATCAAAATAAATAACCAAGCTTTGGTGGCTCTCAATAGGATGGGGTATTTCAACAAATAAAGAATACAAAAGTATGTGCATATATTTATGAATTATGTATGAAAAAGACTCTAATCCCTGGCTCTGACCATTTAGTTCCATAATTTTAAAAATTATCAAGTTTAAAAAATTAAAATGTTTTTAGGTTGCTTTTTAATTTACAAGAAAATAAAGGTTTGAGAGGCACTTTCAATATTCAGAGGGAAGGCTTATATATGGTTGCTGATAGACTAGGGCCAGTGGCATTGTCTGACCTAACCCTTAAATTAATTCCATATCATTTTCAGAGCAACTGCAGTGTAGTTCACAGCTGTGGGTCAGATTCAATCCCTGGCCTGGGAATGTCCATATACTTTGGGGGCAGGAGTGGGGGTAGGGTGGAGAACAATATGTAGTTTTCAACATATTTCCAAAGTTTTGTCATATTTTATAATAGATATGTACCAATTGAGTTTGATTTGGTTTAAACTTTGGAACTAGAGCAACACATATCAAAATAAAAAATAATTACAATTAAAACTTGAGTTCCCGTCGTGGCGCAGTGGTTAACAAATCCTACTGGGAACCGTGATGTTGCAGGTTCGGTCCCTGCCCTTGCTCAGTGGGTTAACGATCCAGCGTTGCCCTGAGCTGTGGTGTAGGTTGCAGATGTGACTCGGATCCTGCTGTGGCTCTGGCGTAGGCTGGTGGCTGCAGCTCCGATTGGACCCCTAGCCTGGGAACATCCATATACCGTGGTAGTGGCCCAAGAAATCCCAAAAAACAAAACAAAACGAAAACAAACAAACAAACTTAAGCCTCTTACAAAGTTAAATTTCATATACAAAATGGTTCTGGTTTAACAAAGCTAATTATTTTTAATCTTGATGATTCCTTTATTATAGTAAGATTTATCAACTTCACTGGTTTCTGTATTCAACTCCTCTTAATTTTTTAAAACATTGCTGCCTTATTTTTTTATAATTTCTAAACAAATTAACACCTTAAACAGCTTACAATTTTTTAAGTGCTACTTTAATCATCTATGTAGAAAACTCTTTATGCTTGTGTTTCTTCTCTATAATTATAAATAGTCTGATTGAAAAACTATAGGATTGTATAACTTTGAGACCATTTTGGTTAACATATTAAACTTCAATTGAAATTAATCTCTTTGCATTGTGTCCTGATTATGATTATTTTTTCGTAGAGATAGCTAAGAGTCTATTATGGGGACACTGGTGTTTTACATTCACTAGAACATACTTTCAGATAAGTGTTGACTCTTGACATAAACACTGTGCTACATGAAAGGTTTCCTAATTTCTTTCTTATTTATTTATTTATTATTATTATTTTTTTTTTTTTTTTTTGCTTTTGAGGGCCACACCTGCTGCATAAGGAAGTTCCCAGGCGAGGGGTCAAATTGGAGCTAGAGCCATAGCAACACAGGACCCAAGCCTCCTCTGCAAACAACACCACAACTCACAGCAAGGCTGGATCCTTAATCCACAGAGTAAGGCTAGGGATCAAACCCAAATTTTCATACATATTAGTCAGGTATGTTACCACTGAGCTAAGACGGCAACTCCCCTAGTTTCTGAAACAAAATTATTTAATTTATTTTCTTCAAACCTCTGGGAAGCGTCAAAAAAGTATCAAGTTCATGAACTTATCTAGACGTTTCCACTTGTGTTTCATCAGCCATTTACAATAGCATGCAAATTTCCAGGTCTAATGGAATGATAGACTAAAATCTGGAAAATCAACCACATAAAATCCACTGAAATGAATAATGGAAAAAAGGAAAATTAAAATGTAGCGAGAAATTCACAATGGTCAAAAATTAGTGCAAAGAGGAACTCAGGGGAGTTCCCGTCGTTGCGCAGTGGTTAACGAATCTGACTAGGAACCATGAGGTAGCGGGTTCAATCCCTGGCCTTGCTCAGTGGGTTAAGGATCTGGCATTGCCATGAGCTGTGGTGTAGGTCACAACCACGGTTCGGATCCTGCATTGCTGTGGCTCTGGCGTAGGCCGGTGGCTATAGCTCCGATTCTACCCCTAGTCTGGGAACCTCCTTATGCCATGGGAGCAGTCCAAGAAAATGGTAAAAAGACAAACAAACAAACAAACAAAAAAAAAAGAGGAACTCAGAAGCTCAATCTTTCCATGAAGTATTTTGCCGAATTCAGATTTCCCTAATTTTCCAGTGATGATTGCACAGGGTTGGAAAGAGGATATAAAGTCTAGAACCTGATAAGGTAGGGAATATAATAAGACTCCTTCCTCATCAAGGTAAGATCTCAATGGACACTCTATTGGTGTAACAGTAAAATAAAAATGAACTGCCACAATGAAGAGAAGAGCAAAAAACATTAACCATTCCAAACTTGGCACTAAGCAAAGGGAGCAGACACACAAAATTTCCTCCTTAAGAATCTGTTGTGGAGTTCCCATCATGGCTCAGCAGTAAGGCACCCAACTAGTATCCATGAGGACGCAGGTTTGATTTCTGGCCTCACTCAGTGGGAGAAGGACCTGGCATTGCCATGAGCTGTGGTGTAACTTGCAGCTGTGGCTCAGCTCCCATGTCGCTAGGGCCATGGTGTAGGCCTGCAACTGCAGCAATGATTTGACCCCTAGCCCGGGAAATTCTATATGCCACAAGTTAGGCTATAAAAAAGCAAAATAGAAAAAAAAATATTGTAATTATATCAGTGTTCTAATGTATATTTACTGTTTTCCAAAAAGCTTCATGAGGAAAGTTTAATTTTAAGTGTCTCTGGTTTCTGTGGCCCCATCCATGGTATATGTAATTTCCTGGGCCAGACAGTGAATCTGAGCCCAGCTGAGACTTATACCAGGTCCTTTAACCTACTGCACCTCTGCAGCAACCCAAACCGCTACAATCAGATTCTTTTTTTAATAATTTTTTTTCCTTTTTATGGCTGCACCTGCAGCATATGTACATTCCCAGGCTAGAGGCCTAACTGGAGTTGCAGCTGCAAGCCTATACCACAGCCATGACAACGCAAGATCCATAACTCACTGAGTGAGCCAGGGATTGAACTTTCATCCTCACAGAGACAATGTTGGGTCCTAAACCTCCAGAGCTACAATAGGAACTCATGCAGCGAAATTCTTAACCCACTGCGCCAGGGTCAGAACCCCCTAAAATGTCTAAGGTATATAAGCAACTTAAATAAATCAATTAAAAAAAAAACCAACCACAAAACGTAGAGAGGGGGAAAAAAAACACTGTGACTGATATCTAAAATAATAGACTGAGAGCAGATTTATTTCCTTAAAGACTAGACTTTAAAATTATCAGGAACCAAATATAAAATAAGTATGGCTAATATAAAAAAATAAATTGAAGAAAAGCTCAAAACATAATTAAGCAATGAAAACCATAAAGGGTATCTGATTATACTGAAAAAGAGCAAAATACAACATCTTAAAATGCACAATATGATTAAAATGTAAAGCTAATTAGATATAACTAAGAACATAATATTTATTGGTGAAGTAAGACAGTGAATGGAAACATAGATCCAAATAACTTATATAAAAGAAACATTCAAACCAATTAATAGAAAATTAAAAAAAATTAAATGCTCTAATGTACTGGAACTTTGAATTTTAGAAGAAGAATATGATAAAAGAGATGAGGCAATTATCAGAGATGATAGCCAAGAACTTCTCAGGCTATGGGAAAGCACGAAACCTGAGACAGAAGAAGCCAAATGAACTTAAAACACTGTAAATAAAAATAATCACATCTGTATCATGGTAAAATTTCAGAACATCAAAGATAAAAAGAAGATATTAATGTAACCAAAGATAGTGATTTTATATAAAATAAAAATCATTTTACAAAAAACCTCCACCCAATTTCTTTAAAATGTAAGCACTTTGGAAATAAGTTTCTGGGAAGCTGTCATAGTTCCCCAGAAAGTCATTTGGTACCAGAAGAAATTCCAGGTGTTTCACTTTACTAAACTACTAGTTAGGTCACCAATAAATTAAAATATATAAATAAAATAAAATAAATGTGACCAGAGATAAAGTTCCAATATAAAGGAAAGCAATAAAGTTAGGTGACTTCTCAACAGCAACAATAAAAGACAAAACATGACATATTTTTAATCCTCCCTAATGTCTGTATTAGAAGAACATATAGCTCTCTCTATTGCAAATGGGAGAACCAATTGGTACAAACATTTTAGAGGGGTCTCAGACAATTTCTTTGAAACTTAAGTATAGCCGCCCTAAAACACACACACACACACAAAAAGACTTGTACACAGATGTTCATAACAGTTATATATGAAAACCCAGTGCTTCCTCAAGGCTAAGGATATTGGTAGCTACATAGTTTCTTATCCCCTCAGTATTGCCCCAAACAATGTACAAGAAGAGAAAATTAAATAATACATAAAACTATGTCTTCAACATCAGTTGAATATAGATAATTCTAAAACATCAAAATAATTATAATCAAAAAAAGAAAAATCACCACATCCCTGCACACTGTCCCTGCTGGTCCCATCCCACTCCTGCCCTATTGTCTTGTCACAGGGCTTCAAGGCAAGCAAAGGCAAACCCAGAAAAAAACCCAAAAAGGCAAAAAAGAGGGAACTAACGAAGAGTCCTGAGGGGGATCAAAACACATCAGGAAGATTAAGTCCACTCTAAATCTAAAAATACTAAAAAAAATTGTCCAGGTGGATCAAAGTATGGACTGCAAGGAAGCAACTTTAAAAGTACATGTGATTTAGGAAGACTGGCTCAATCTGAGAGAGGTACTTTTCAAAATGGAAAGCTTCTGAGAAATAAAATAGAACAAAGACAAATGGGGAAAATCACTCTTTGGCAATATACATATCCTAGAGTAAAAGAATTTTTGCTTATTTTCCTCAGATGAATACAGCCAATTGAAGCATTACACAACTAAATGAAAGGAAAAAAAAAAAAAGGCCTACTATTTAGGAAAGTTTTCTAGGTCTGCCTTTGTTTGCCTTAAAGTCCTAGATGTACACATATACATGGGGGAAATCTAGGATACGTCATTACAAAAAAGATAAATCAGAGGTCTGTTTCACCACACCAAAATAATAAAATAAACAAAAAGAAAGTACCTGGACTGTGCTCTACTAATAAATTAGGATGACAATAAGCTACAAATCTTTTAAAAGATTCCACTACCTGAACAGTGAACAAAAGAGGATTGTGGCTCAATGGATTCGGTGCCTTGGAGTGCTGGGATACAGGTTCGATACCCAGCCCAGAACAGTGGGTTAAGGATCCAGTGTTGCTGCAGCGGCAGCCTAGGTCGCATCTGTGGCTCAGATCTGATCCCTGGGCTGGGAACTCCATATTCAGTGGGGCAGCCAAAAAACAAACAAACCAACAAACAAACAAACAAAAAAAAACAAAAGGAAGTTCAATAAGTCCATATTAAGCTGTTGTAAAATGTTACATAGACTAACTGAATAAAATCCTCCCTCCTGAAAAAATACAAGGAAGCAGAAGAAGAAGAAAAAGAAAAAAAAAACAGTCCAAATATGATTAAATATGTTCAATCTGACCTTTGAAGATATGAAAAAATAACCTGAATTAGAAATTCAAATACAGAAACAAACATAAATAAAGAGAGATGATAAAAAAAAAGAAGTTGATTCAGCTTGGGAAAGAAATGAAAAATGAAAACAAAATTAATTCAGAAATAAAGAAATTGCAAGGTGTCCAAAGGAGAATAGACTCAAATAGAAAGTGAATAAGGGTTACTGAAAACAAGCAGGAAAGTAGCTAAGAAAACAAAAAACATAAATGAAAGGAGTAAAAGTTCTTAGAAAGGAAGCAGTAGAAATGGAAAACCAACAAAGATGGAATAATATTCATATCACCGGAGCACCTGAAGGAGTAAAACAAAACGATGGATTGAGCAAATATTTAAAACTATAATCCAAAATGATTTTCTATTTTGTTTTCATTATTTCCTAAGTGGCAGGCCTCCAGCCTCAATAGTTGTAGGAGTTTTCAATTAGATGCATTCACTTCTATGTTGAAATAGTCAAAAAGTATTTATTTAATCAAATAAAATGATCTCAACCCCCAGTGTGTTTTTAAAATTTTATCTTATTCAAAACTTAGAAACATTTTAAAATATTGCCAGCAATCCTGTAAATTAGAGGACTTACTATTCCGGATTCTTAATCCAGTGAGCAAGGCCAGGGATCAAACCCACATGCTCATGGATACTAGTCAAGGTCATAACCTGCTCACCACAGCAGGAACTCCCTCTAATCAGAAATTTTAACATCCCACTTTCCAGGCCCTGTATCAGACTTGTCCACTACAATTTCTCCCAGAAAAAAAAGTTATTATTATTATTTTTTGCCTTCTCCTTCCCTTATTATGACTGATATTGCCAAGTAGAATAACAATAACAAAAGTCTTATTTTTTTCCCATCAAAAAGCAGTTATTCAATTTACCAAAGAATAAAAAGTTTTTTTTTTCTCTTGTGGCTGAATCACAATGATTTTACACACACAAACATATGCACAAAACACAAACCTTTGTTTCCAATATATTTTCTTCATTTCTACAGTTTCAAGGAGTTTTTTTTTTTAAGTCACATTCTAATGACATAATAATCAGTCTCTATTTTAGGAGTTCAATCTCTATTATCACCTACTTAAGAACAAATTAGCTACTATATAATAAACGGGAACTAAAATTTAAGATGTAGGAGTTTCAAATGTCTATTACTGCTAACCAAATGTGAATTCTTACTGAGACTTACACTACAAGTAGAAGAAAAGGTGTGGTTTATGCATAAAAATTGTTGTTTTTATATCAAAAAATATAGCTCAAATTAGTTGAAATGCTCAACTTAAAGGATGGTTCTGAATTTCCAGCAGCATAACAGATATTTGTCTGTTGAGCACTTGATTATTAAACTCGATTTTATTTTTATCTCTCAAAAATAACTTCATTTCCTGATTAATCTGTTTGCCAAAATGGGTCCATTCTTTCATTTACTCAGGCACAGAGGAACCACTGTCTCATCCATGTTTCTTCCCCTGTATTTAACAGTCATTAAAACTCCATCAATTTTTTTCAAATTTCTCTCACTTGAACATTTCATTTTCATCATTACTACCATTTTGGCCCTTACTACTTTGCACAGGGATTCCTAATCCATTTCCCTATTTTTAGTATCTTTATCCTCTAATAGATTATATATACCACCACAAGATCAGGATCAATGTCACCAAGACACTATTCTCCCTTTGTCTATACAATGCAGGTCCAATGCCAAAAAACAGAATTTAAGACCTCTATAGTCCAATTGAAACATGAATTCCTTACCTTCAGGTCTTACATAAATCTTTCTATGGCTAGACGAGGATACTTACACAAACTTGCTATACTGTGTTTTGTTAGAAGCTCTTATGTAAAAGGAAAACATCAGCTAGTTTGAGTTGATTGATAGCACTTGAGTACTCAATTCAATTTTTTTATGATTTTTTTTTTTTACCAGTGGAGGTAATGTTCATTAATACTCCAAATATCTATAGTGCTCTCACTTTTTAGACTCATAGGTGGACTTCTCTTTTCTTTTTTTCATTTCCAACTTTTCAAATTTCTGTCTGCTAACCTGCCTCCACAAATCAAGCTGTTCGTTGGACACTGCTGCCTCCAGTGAGAGAAGCTATAACTGAGGAGACTTTCTCTGGGCCAGATACTTCCATGGTGGTTCACAGGCAATTGATGAAGAGCCAACTGGATGTTACCTGTACTAGAAATTCATCATCAGTGCCACTGGCCTCAGAGTGTGAAGCAGCATTCTGTCTTTTTTGTACTGTATTTCATCAAGAGCTGTCCCACGGCAAAGCAGCCTAGAGCCCAAAGATTTGCAGGCCTTCTAATTCACAGACAAAGCCATTTCCCAAGAGCCTGCAGATGTCAAAAAAATGCCTGGGTCATGAGGAGCCCTGCTGTCCCCAACATGCTGGGTAAGAACCCACACTCCCGTTCAGGTACAGGCCTTGGCCCTGGGCACACTCTACTTGTCAGATTCCTTTGATAATGAGTCCTTTCCCAAGGCCAACTTCTTTCACTCCTGCTTTCTTTAGGATAGTCCTAGTATGTCTGAAATTTCATCGTTTTTGAAATGTAATTACAAACAAGGACATAGTATGACCTTAACTTCTCATAGACTTGGTTCAAATTCAGTTCAATAGCACTTGTGACCCTGAGTAAACCACTTACTCTCCCAGAGCCTCACCCTGTTTCTGATAATAAGGAGTCATGCTTTACTCATAGTGTTGTTGTGAAGCTTGAATGCAGTGCATACTGCATCTAACACCAACTATAACATATTCTAAATACTAAATTTTACATTTTTTTTACCCTAGAAGCTTCTCAAATGCAAAATAAAATCAGTGATTCAAAAGCATGTAAGAAGAAAGTAGGCTGTTTCTGACCCTTTTATAAAAAGTTTCTGGGCTAGGTACCTGCCTAATAGGCTTAAAATGTGCAGTCATAATAGTAAATAGCACAAATTACAAACTGGTTTTGATACTTAATTGCATTTTTCATTCTACTGGCAGATTTGGAAACAGCCACTATAATACTGGATCTATTTGAAGTAGAAATAATTTAATAAACCATAAGCATGTCTAAAACAGTATACTAAAACTTATTTGTTGACTGCTGTTATGTCTTTTAAAATATATGTTGAAATAGCAGATACTCAGAGAAATTAAGAAAGTGTTAATAATTAAATGTGTAAGCCCACCAAAAACATTATCCAATCTTTTACAACACATATGCATGAACACACACACACACACACACACACACACACACACACACACACACACACAAACACACACACACACTTGAAATGAACCCCATCAGTTACATATGATCTAGTCTTTGAGGCAAGTTGATTAGGTTTCTAAGAAAACATAGCAACATATTTTAACAGTTTATTTTAAAATTATTGTTAACATTGTGTTAACATTGTTGTAACCAATTGTGATTGATAAAACTACTGGAACCTGGAATAAAATGACTTTGTTCTACGTACAGTTTCTTTTTTGAACAGCATAACATGGGACATATGTGGCTTACTTATACCCATTTAATAGGGTTATTTTGTGTATAATTTTTTGATATTTCAATTCTTAAAATAATAATAAGACCACATAAACTGTCAACTCTAGAAATTGACAGCAAAGAAAGAGAGAGAGAGAATACCACGAAGAAAAAAAGAGAGGCCATACATCTCATCATATTGACTAAAAAACTCTTGCAAATATGGAACAATTATCTTTTGGAAACATATAAAGTATCAGGCAAGCTAGGGAGATCCCAGTAGAAACAGGGATTACCTGTCAGCTGACTCGCAGAAAGGGGGTAGATATACTAAAATATATATATTTGGCAACTATTTTATAATGCATCCCCCAAATGAGAAAGTCAGTAATCTTTTAAGTTGAGTAAAGTTGATCCCACCATCTAGAGACTTTTTTCAAAAATAAAGTTTTCCAGGAGTTCCTGCTATGACACAGTGGGTTAAGGATCTGAATGCAGCAGCTTGGGTCACTGAGGAGCTGTGGGTTTGATCTCCAGCCCAGCGCAGTGGGTTAAGTATCCAGCTTTGCCAGAGCTGGCATGGGTCCTGTGACCCAGGAACTTCCCTATGCTGCAGATGAAACCAAACAAATAAATAAAGTTCTCCAATTTTTAATGCAAAATATGTCTTGTTGTATATTCTCCAACAGTTATTTACTGGATAATATTTGAATTGCACTGTCCTAACCCTTCAATCCTTTCAAAATACTTTATCCTCGATAGTAAACAATATTTTTTTCCTCACAATTTAATCAATTTCTACAAAACACACACTGGTTTCTATTCATGTTTGACTCTTACTGTTCAAGATTGATGCTACTTTGGAAACAAGTTTAAGAGTTGTTCTTAAAAGTGAACTTCCCATTTCCTATCCAAGTATTTTTAATAGTATTCCAATATGATATTAGCATTTTCTATCTCAACAACCTAAAACTTATCTCTCATAGTTACTAATGCTGTATAGAAATATATGTATTATTTGTCTCCAATACAATCACAGAAACATAAATATACAGCATCGCATTTTAAAATACTCTCAATTGATTTCTCCACAGAGCTTGCTTGTCACAGTGCTTTGTTAACCTACCCAGTACCGTAGAGTGTATCAGACAACTTGGCCTTGCATTGTCAATTAGAAAAATAATAATAATAACCAAAATAGTTTGCCTTCCAAATTCTTAGCTGCCCCAGTGCTGAAAGCCAATGATGTGTAGAAAAGAAAAATCCTCATAACTCCTTTCCTGATAAATGAGTAGAGAGAATTTGACAGATCAGAACGAGATGAAGCAGCCTAAAACATTTGGCACAATGTGTGTCTGGCATACAGAGACTGCCTGTCAAATGCCTATGACTCCATACAGCAGCTAGGGACCCTATGGAGCAGCAGATGGGCCATTAAGGTAGTATTAATGTAGATGCCATCAGTTTTCAGTTCTGACTGGGACATACTCTTTAGAACTATGAGCAGCTGCTGCCATTTATTGTGACAGCTTCCTGCTAACTTTTGCCAACTGGCACAATCTGACTCTTTGTACCTGAGCTATTAAATGTGTGACTTCCACCATTTTATTCCTCCAGAGAACGCTTTTAATAATCCTCTAAAGAAGGAATGAAGCATTTATCACCAAAGTGAATATACATACCATGCAGTTCTATTGTATAAGGCTCCTGTCCAATGTACTTCATAGACCTTATATTAACACATTTTTATTAAACCCAAACATAGATCTTTTCATACGTAGGGGAACATTAAATGGAACATAATCACTCATATTAAATCTAAAACTTTAATGTAACATTAATGTATATAACTATGAAGTAACTGGAACATTTTATCTTTTGAAATATTTTTACTCTGATGAGCAAAGTTTTTAAAAACTATGTCACATGAAATATAGTAATAAATTAACAAACCAAAATTCAGCTAAGTATGGATAAATATTTTCATTTCAAAAGGTTCAGATACACCTGGTGGTATATTTAACATGTGTAAAGAAATTGTAGGTTTATGAATGGATTTAAAAGCTCTATATACATAAATAATAACTCTACTATAGATCATGAACAATGCATTATAAATGATGGTAATTGTATATTTATCACTTGCAGAAGCATTTCAACAGACTACGCAACCCAACTATTGGCAGAAGCAGAACTCTGCTGCCTTCCTTTCACCCAGCTGGACTTCTAGGGATACCGCGTACCATTTTTTATTATGTCGAACAAGAAAGCTCACAGCACAGCACAGCATACGGTTTGTCAGACAATAAAAACTGCAGCAAGACATTATAAAAATGGCTGGCAGACATATTCATTATGCTGAGCTAATGTCTTTTCTGCTTCAGATATCCCTACAATCTGACCAATAATCTATGAATGAGATTTCTAAGCAGCTCTCCCGCACTCTATTCTATATTTCCTAGGAAGGTCTGTCTGTATTTACACATGTGCTCACACACACATGTGCGCACATGCACACACCTACAGGTAGACAAACAGTAAATTTTAAGGCAGGTAAACTTCCTAAATTCATTAAGACTTGTGCAGTAATGAAAACACCTCTATCAGAAGGTATAATGGAGGGAAGTTTCAAAGATGCTGACTTTAATACAGGTTTTTAAATGCTTCTAAAGATGTATGAAAGACAAAAGATGAAAATAACATTTAAAACATCCCATGTTATATGTAAAGGAAATATGTGAACTGATAATAGTTTGTAATCCACCAAAGAATAGATGAATTGCATCTAGATGTCAAGGCACTCTCAGTGACTCCCACATTTTCTTTCCAGGACAAACTTATGACATTTGACAGAATTATGACAGAATTTCAGAAGTTTCCTTTACTACCTGTGAGACCTATGAGTGTGTGTGTGTGTTTTCATATACATTTACTTGCCTTCATATATTATTACTAAAGGAATGGGAAGGCAGTTACTTCTGGGAAACTCCAAAGAATGAAACATTATACTATGGAAATATACATAACAAATAATATTACTGAAAGTGAGCAGGATTTACAAGAGTGCAAAGAAAACAAAAATTATCATGTGAAAATCAAGAGCCTGACTTTAAAATACACATGTTAAAATTCTTAGAAGCTGATATGTTGATCTACTCAAAAGTTATATGGCTTATTATCAATTTAGTTTTAACATTTAAATTCCCATGTGGTAATTTTTTCATTTTACTTAAGAGCACTGAAATTGTAAGAAAACATGAACTTGTTCTGAATATTTGACTAGTTGTGGTTATAAATGATGAAGTTACTTGGCAGTAGCTAATTTATATCAGCCTTTCATAGGTTAACCTAAAGGCATTTTACTTAACTCTGTAAATAATTGGCAAATTCTAAATTTTTTTTTGAAAATTATCCATTATTTACTTTGGCTTGGTATCATGTTAATGATGCCACTATATGGTAAGTGCTTTAAAAATAACCTAATAATGCATTTGAAAAAACTCAATATCAAACTATGAGCACTACTCACATTTAGCACCTGTGGTAGAGTTCCCTCAGAGGAGTATTTAACTGAGCTTTTGCAGAGAAGGGTGCTCAGTTTCTTCATGACTGAGAAATGAAACCAAAGCCTGAGAAATGAAACTACCATAGTGTCTCTGTTGGATGAAAATGAATAGATCCATGCTGACCGGAGAAACTGGAGAGCAATTCTTTTAAGAAGACTTGAGAGTGTTATAATACAATACTGTACTGACACAATAAATCTGGAAATGATCCCAGAGAATTACAGTGCACATGCATTTACAAGGAAAACTAAATTCGGAAAGAGCTATGTGAACCTTATATTCTTGGTCTTACTTGAACCCTACCTCTTTGGAGTTCTTATTTTGTATTTTAAAAGTTTTGTCTTAGACATATTATTTTCAAGAAACAAATCTAAATAAAAATTTTTTTTCTAAATAAAATATTTTTTATAAAAGCAAAGGACATACA
The DNA here is from genome assembly GCF_016906955.1 of Phacochoerus africanus. Classification (NCBI taxonomy): domain Eukaryota; kingdom Metazoa; phylum Chordata; class Mammalia; order Artiodactyla; family Suidae; genus Phacochoerus; species Phacochoerus africanus. The sequence continues at coordinate 98,991,697 of NC_062547.1, read as the reverse complement.
TGCTATCTATAGCAATAAATTATTACATAATTCTTAAAATATAATTATAAATAATAAAACAATGTCTGAGTAAGAAATTTATTTGTTGTGATCAGGGTCAGAAAATATGCTGATATTTTCAAGATTTATGATTTAAATGTTTATTGAAGAACTAAGAATAAGTAGTGTTACCTTTCAGATACTATCTGCAAGGGCAGTTTTGTAAATCACTTCAGTGGTAGTGCTGTAACATCAATGCATAAATGTAATGTCAAAGAGTTTCATCCATGATATGTTTCAAATACAGCAGTAAAAAATGTTTTACTAAAAATCTACATAATAAGAGTTCCCCAGCCCACTGAACTTCTGCATGCCATGGGCATGGCCAAATAAATAAATAAAAATCTACACAGATAATCTGGAAACTCTGAAACACCTTACCATAAAGAAATCACTTGTATTTCCAATCTTGTTCAAACTGCTATTGTCATTATTATTATTATTGATCTTTTTAGGGCCATACTCATGGCATATGAAAGTTCCCAGGCTAGGGGTCAAATCAGAGCTATAGCTACTGGCCTATGCCACAGGGAGTCTGCAGCCAACCCCACACCTCATAGCAATGCCAGATCCTTAACCCATTGAGTGCAGCCAGGGACTGAACCCACATCCTCATGGATACTAGTCAGGTTAGTTACTGCTGAGGCCTATTATCTAAATAGAAGCACTTCACTGAATTATGAAAAACATATAAAAAGGTAAAATCAAAAGGCCTTGGAGAGAAAATATACCTTAAGTTTTATCATTAATATTAGAAATAAATTAATATTGTGATCTCTTTTTAGGTTAGCCAATATAGAATTTATCATCAATATCTTAAAATAAAGGACTACAGCCTCTTCTTATGCTTTAGTTTTATAATCTATAGAAACAGAAAACTTCATTGCCTATTTCAGATGTTTGTAATAAAATAAGATCATATGTTATTTGAATATAAATGACAGACTTAATCCATTCATCTGTTGATGGAAATTTAGGTTGTATCTATGACTTGGCTATTGTGAATGGGTTAAGAAGATGTGGTACATATGTACAAATGAACACTACTCAGCCATAAAAAAGGAAAAAATAATGCCATTTGCAGTAACCTGGATACAATCTGAGATTCTTATACTAAGTGAAGTAAGTCAGAAAGAGATAGACAAATACCATATGATATCACTTATATGTGGAATCTAAAACATGTCATAAATCCTACCAACAAAACAGAAGCTTATAATGGACATGGAGAGCAAAGTTGTGATTGCCAGGGGTAAGGTGGGAGGGAGTTGGATGGATAGGGAGTTTGAGATTGTTAGATGCAAACTGTTACATTTGGAATGGATAAGCAATAGGGTCCTTCTGTATAGCACAGGGAACTATGTTCAATCTCTTGGGTTGGAACATGATGAAAGATAGTATGAAAAAATAAAAGAATGCACATATATGTATGACAGGGTCACTTTGCTATACAACAGAAATTGAAGGAACATTGTAAATCAACTATATTTTAATAAAACCTTTTAAAAATGTGACAGACTAGGGGTCTATAGTATGAATAATAAATACAAAAATCACGGAATACATCCACAATCCCATCCAATCAATAGACATTGTTTATTCAAGAAAATATGTCAAAAGATACTGTTTTTTAAAAAATACCTGATTCTCTTTATCAGCCTGTACTTCTAAGAATTTAAATGTATATCAGTATCCTCTGTGATTCACCTAGAGTAAACAGAAATAACTGGAACAATGATAGGTACAATATTAGAGATTTACTTGGGTAGAAGAATACACTCTAAAGTGCAAAAAGATTCCATTGGTAGTGATTTGTCAGAAAATTAATAGGGTTACAATTCTTGTTTCTTCTTCTGCATTTTGACTTCCATGGGATAAGTTTATCTAGAAAAGTGTTATTAAAAACATAGAGAATTAAGTTAAAGCAAAATTGCACCTATCTGTGAATCCTTACTTAGCTCTTCACTCTTATCAGAAAAGCACAAAAGCAAAAAAAAAAAAAAAATTTCCTCAATGCACATAAAGGAATTTAAGTTATAATATTGCTTTCCCTTGAATTTGAAAACTAAACGCTTTGAGTGATTTTTCTTCTTAACAAACAAAAGGACATATCCAAGTATCAAATGCAGATAAAGGGAAATAAAAGTGATATCCACCCCAATCATATTTCACCAAATTTTCTCTCTTCCCATTCTTTCATACTTCTACTTATAACTTACTTATTCTTGAAATCTTTAGACTTTGATATCTAGGGAGAGGTTTATGTTTTCTAGAAAGCAAATGATAAAAGCACATTAAGATTCTTTTTGTATTAATGTTATATATATAAGGTAATAATTTAATTTCCCTTTTTGAGTGTCAACTCCTTAAAAGTAGAACATGTTATATATAGTTCTTTTTTCCCCTTGGAAATAATCAGAATAACAATAAGGAGAAAATAAATATATGACAGAAGTTAATGCACTAAGAATTGTTGCCTTTGGAGTTGATTACAACAAAATATTGATTGAGAGAAATATTGATTGAAATAACACTTGTAGCTAAGACATGGAAACAAATGTGTATCAACAGAAGATTGGATTAGGAAGATGTGGTATATGTACACAATGGAATACTACTCAGCCATTAAAAAGGACAAAATCATGCCATTTGCAGCAACATGGATGGAACTAGAGACTCTCATACTGAGTGAAGTAAGTCATAAAGAGAAAGGCAAATACCATATGATATCACATATCTGGAATGTAATACTTGGTACAAATGAACCTTTCCACAGAAAAGAAAATCATGCACTTGGAGAATAGACTTGTGGTTGCCAAGGGGGAGGGAGTGGGATGGAGTGGTAGCTTGGAGTTAATAGATGCAAACTATTGCTTCCGGAATGGATTAGCAATGAGATCCTTCTCTGTACCACTGAGAACTATGTCTAGTCACTTATGATGGAGCATGATAATGGGAAAAAAAAATGTATACATGTATGTGTAACTGGGTCACCATGCTGTACAGCAGAAAAAAAATTTGTTGGGGAAATAATAATAAAAAATTTAAAAAAGAAAAGAAAAGAAATAACATTTGTACCCTAGTTAGGGAACAGGATGAGCAAAGGAAGGAAGGAAAGTGAAGATGGAGAAATGATCCTAGAAGCTCAGCTAAGGCAATTTGGGAGAAAGAACAGAATTAATGTGCTCATAGGTTATGTGTTTTAAAAACTGAATAAATGATAACAAAATGAAACTTTTTTTTTTGTCTTTGTGCTATTTCTTTGGGCCACTCCCGCGGCATATGGAGGTTCCCAGGCTAGGGGTCCAATCGGAGCTGTAGCTGCCAGCCTATGCCAGAGCCACAGCAATGTGGAATCCGAGCCACATCTGCAACCTACACCACAGCTCACGGCAACGCCGGATCGTTAACCCACTGAGCAAGGGCAGGGACCAAACCCGCAACCTCATGGTTCCTAGCCGGATTCATTAACCACTGCGCCACGACGGGAACTCCAAAATGAAACATCTTAATCCATATTTGTGACAGTAAACTCAAATATATCAAAAAAGAGATAATGCAGTAAAAGTACACTGTATGATATCATAATGGTTAGAGACATGACATTATACATTTGTCCAAACCTATGCACTGTATAACCAGGACAGACCTTAATGTAAACTGTGGACTTTGGGTGTGTTAATATGGTGTCATCAATTGTAATAAATGTATCACTTTGTTCTAAAAGAAAAAAATAGACTTGAAAAAAGAGAAGTGGGGGCAGAGAGAAAGAGAGTTAAATGAAAAGAGAGAGAGAGAGAGAGAGGGATCATGTCCTTAAGATGCCCTTAAGGGTCCTTAAGTGCAAAAAAAAAAAAAAAAAAATTAGCCTTACCCATCAGTCCAAGGATTTATAAATGATAGGTTGTGTTTTGTATTCTTCAACATTCAAAACTTTGGGCTTGTTTTGAAGGGAGGTAATTATGTAGAGATCTTTAGAGAGCATACCCCATTCCTCTGGTTATAAAAAGCATAATTCTGGGAAGAAGTAAAAAGAAAGAACAGCCTGATCTGATTTATAATAATATGTATGAGTAAGGTACAAAGTAATTTTGTTAGGGGAAGAATATTTTTAAAATACACCTGCTGGAATACCAAAAATATTTCATTATGTTACCTTTTAAATGGTAGGACTTCATTTTATTCAGGATATTGGTATGTGAACTCAATCCACTTTCATTTACATTTCCAATGAAGGTTAAGGATATCATGTGTACACTAGGTATAGTGATACTGGTAATAATTTGCTAATAATTAAGCCTGTTCATAATTAAGTGTCTTTTGATATAATTAATACAGAAGGAAGTATTGTGAATTAGGTATAAATATTACTGATTTAACAACTGAAGACTGTCTTCTTAATCATTTGCCATCCACTCCTTTCTTTATAGAGGCAAAGAAACAGCACTATTTCCAGTAGGCCCAAGACCATTTCATTGTGCAGGTGATATACAGGCTAGATAAAGATCTTTCCCCAAATGAGCAACATGTTTTCTTTTGAAATACTCAGAAATACATGTGGCATCAAAATCTGAGTAAAACTTATATCAGTTTTGTATTTTAAATAAATCCAAGTATTTTTCAAGTTATTTTTAATATTTTAAATTTTTTTGCCACTTAGTTCATACTGGTGACCTAGTCACAGGTAAAAACTGTTCTGTTAAAAAAAGACACCAAAACTTAAGTACAAGGCAGCAATCTACTTAACACCTACTAGGTTTTCTTTTCTTATTTCTAAATAATAATTTTTAACATAAACTCTAATATCCATTTTAGTTATGTATATTTCAGAAAAATTCTCTAGAATTTTAGCATGAAATAAATGAATGCATGTCTCCAGATAGACATTTTTTTTTTTTTTTTTGGCCATGCTTGCAGCATGTGGAAGTTCCTAGGCCAGGGATCAAACCACACCACAACAGCGACAATGACGGATCCTTAACCATTTGTGCCATCAGCAAACTCCAGCTTGTCTTAATGATAGACATGGCTATCATGGGAATGATGGACATGGATTCTCCTTATGGAAGTTACATAAATTTGGGGATTTTTTTTTCTCTCCCCCAACCAATGTACTCTTATTATGCATTGGAATTGTATTACAGACACTTAAAGGACTTTTTTTAGGTAGATAGCACTGCTCTACCAATTTATTATTAACAAAAGGCAAAATTCACGTTTTATTGAGCACTTGTTATGTGCTGGACACTCTTACAAATGCTTAACATAGCTTATCACCTTTAATTCTCATGAAGACCCTATGGGATAAGTTTCCAGAACCTGGAAAGATTCATTTCCTGGAGAGATTCATTATGTTACTACAGATACCAAAATTGTTGCACTATTTTAAACTTTATTTTTTCAAAATATATTCATTATGTTGAAAAGTCAATGTGGTGGTAGTGGTGAATGTGTGGAAATATGGGAGCAGGTGTGGAGGGAGGAAAGAGAGAAGGCACCAAGAAGATAATAATTGTAGTGTCAGTACACACCTAAAATTTTTTTAAAAAAATGAGAACAAAAAACATTTAATATCAATGTGGCCTTGGTGGGGAAGACTTTGGCCTTCTCTGTGAACACTCAATAAGTTATATTGCCAACAGATATATAGCTCAACATCATTATCTAGCTTTCCTTCCAGAAAAGCATTAGGTACTTTTATGCAAAATTTTACTTTCTTCATTTTGTAATATGTGTGAGTCTGTGTATGTGTGTTTGTGTAATAATAAAGTAAAACACAGTGTTTTCATTCTTATCAGAAATTTAATGAGATACAATTCTATTATTGATGGAGAAACAAGATCTCTTTCCTGCTTTAAATCAAAGTCCAAATAAGCTATTTGGCCTTATTTATACATAGCAAAACTTCAACAGTTCTCATGCCCTTTCAGATAGTAATTAAATTTCCCAAAATCTAAAATTTAAAAAAAGATACTAAAATCAGAGTTTCATATACAAAAAATATTTAGTGCACAGTGAAACACTGGAAAAAGAATAAATGCTCACCAGTGAAGAATGTTAAATATATTTGTATGTGTATATATATACACATATATAGATATATATATGCCATATTTGTGATAATAACATGTACATGAAAATTAAAGATACTTTAGAGTCTTAAATTCATATAGTATCATATAATATTATATGGAAAGCACAGGATTCAATATTGTATAAAATTTCAGATGGTTATGATTATATAAGACAAAAACTAAAGAGACCTACATCGACATCTTTGAGGGAGTATCTTTGAGTAATGGGATTGTTTATTTTTCCACTAGTGTTTTTGTTTTTCTTTGCTTACTTTTTATATTTTCTACAATGAGGATTTACTACTTTCATATTTGAAAACAATAATGCATTTAAAATTACAAACAACTTACCTTGCTGTCCCAGGTACACTTACTGAAATTAGACAGAATTTTTTTAATTAAAAAAAGATATTTTTCTATTTTGAAGATGATTCAATCTTTTAAAGTTATTTCACAAATTGCTTGTTAATATCGATGATAGTCTTGCATTTCAGATTCTACTTTAACAAAATCACTTTTAAAAAGTTACTTTTTTAGTAATTGAATTTATTTAAGATATAGGAAACAAGATTTATTAGGATAATATAAAAATATAGAAATATATTTAAATGGCTATTATAAATCAAAGAATTGGTTTCAAATGTTTACATAAAATGGATATGTAATATCTACACTGAGACTTAGCCTTACTAAATGCTCTAGTATACTATTATAGAAAAGTTCATTAGAAGCATGTTTGGTTCGTTTTGGATACTGAATACTTCTTTAAACTTTGAGCCTAGAGAAAGGGGTCTATGAAGAAAGGATGAGATTTTGAACTTGAATGTTGCAGTTATGTTTCCTTACCTTTTATAGAGTATGTTATGTTTTCAAAGACTGTCTACATTCAATTTATATTATTCTTACAATGCCATTGTCAGGTATACAGATCAAATATTTAATGAAATTTGAAGACTTTTGTGGTTTCCTCAGAGCTCATGGGTCCCAAGTCTATAAACAGAGGTCAAATCTTATAGTCCGGTTTATTTTTTTATTTTTTATTTTTATTTTTTGGTCTTTTTAAGGCTGCACCCATGGCATATGGAAGTTCCCAGGGTAGGGGTCAAATTGAAGCTGCAGCTTCTGGCCTTCACAACAGTTACATCAATGCCAGATCCAAGCTGAGTTTGCAACCTACACTGCAGCTTATGGCAATGCTGGATCCTTAGCCCACTGAGCAAGGCCAGGGATCAAACTCGCATCCTCATGGATACTAGCTGGGTTCATTACTGCTGAACCACAATGGGAAATCCATAGTCCTGTGATTTTTAATGTAACAAGTTGTTTTTGTTTTTGTTTTTTTTGTTTTTTTGTTTTTTTTAAAGACAGTTCTTTAACCTCAGGGAGGAAATGATGTTAAACAATAGGATCTCATTGCAAAGGTCAACTTATTTCAGATGAGTGAACTTCTTTGTTTAAATACAGGATAATATATTAAAACTGAAATTGTTATGTGCATAATCTTGTCTGACTGTTACCACTAGTGCCTGTCTCAGATCATGTGGTTCTCATCTACTATTATAGTACAAGGTGTCTAGAGCAATGTTACTCAGTTTTTCCTGGGGTGAAGACACTCGCAATAGTTTCCTAGCCATAAAAATAGATTAAGTAATATTTTGCTTCAGAACGTTCAATCAGCATATTACTCAGGCACTTCTAATGCACAATTTCATTAAAAGAGTCTAAAAAAGAGTTCCTGTTGTGGCTCAGCAGAAACGAATCTGACTAGCATCCATGAGGACACAGGTTCGATCCCTGGCCTCACTCAGTGGGTTAAGGATCCGGCATTGTCATGAGTTGTGCTATAGGCTGTAGATATGGCTCAACTCCTGTGTTGCTGTGGCTGTGGTGTAAGCCAGTAGCTATAGCTCTGATTCAACCCCCTAGCCTGGAAACCTCCGTATGTCTCGGGTGTGGCCTTAAAAAGACAAAAAAAAAAAAAAAATCCAAAACAAGTGGGCACTACACTCAGTGTATTACAACTCCTGGCCTTATGGAAAATGCATATTGTATTCATAGAGTGGTAAGGAGACTAAGGTTATTATAGTCAGTGTTGCCATTAAAGTAATAGTGCAAGTTTACTGCAAATAGGTTTACTACAAGTTTACTATAAAGTAATAGGTTTGAATTTTGATTTTTTTATGACCATTACAATATCTCAATGAAATATACATCACATATGCTGTTGAGTAAAAGAGAGCCATAGACAAATGAGGCGCAAAAACAAGGATGCTTCCTAAGTTGGTTAACAAGTAGGAGATGTCAGTTTTTGTAAGTGTAGGACTTTATAGATCAGTTTAATAAATTTCCAAATGCTTTATGACTCCAGTGATTAGGCATTAGAGCTAATTACTCTAAGTATTTTTTTCTTCAAGGCTTACTTCCTACTTTTACTCATTCTACTGAAACAATTAGATTCACCAAGAGAAATGGGTAATGTCTTTTCAAACCATATTTCCCATAACACTTAGTTTCCTGCAGCCTATCATTAAATAGTCAACAGACACATTTAGTTTTCAATCTATACAACTTCAAGCAATTATTTTGAAGGGCAAAAGTGGCATTTTCCCCCCCTTTGCTACCAAATATCTTCTCCTGCCCCAGTTAGACAGACAGGTTATTAAAGCAATTGTTTGCTCCCATGCAACTTGCATACTACTTTCTGTTTCAACATACTGTGTGTCGATATAAAATGCCATGAAAGGTCTTGGGGCAAGGAAGAGATTTAAAGTTCACTATGTGAGCATGGAAATGACTGATTGGTGAAACATACAGCAGAAGAACCATCCTTATTAATGAGGATGTGCACCTCAAAATTGTACCACCTGGGAAACTATATCCTCCAGAATTGACAAATTATTAGGAACCCCCCCACAAACACAACTGTCTTTTGTTTCATCCTCCAAATATAAAGCAAGTGTACTTTAGTGACATGATTTTTTTTATTCTGGCACCTTTCCACAGCCAATTCCATTCATGCAGAAAAAGGATGAAATTCCATCATTCGAGCATGACATCTCAAAATTCAAACTTAATGAGAGCTTTGGCAGCTTCTGTCGAAGGCAGACAGTGATTAACAAAACACTTCAGAGTACAAGGCACAGCAGTGCTCAAAGAAAACAGTGATGATCTCCACTTAATTGTAGAAAAGCCCAAAGCATCTGCCAGCCGAGGAGAGCTGGAGCCATAAGGAGCTATTGCTCAGATAGGCTGTCATCTCCAGAGATCAACAACCATATGCTCAGCTCAAGCACAAACTCCAAAGAAGTTAATTTTCTGACAAAATACAGGGATAAATATGACATTCAAACAAGTGTGCTCACCCATCCTGAACACACGTTCATCTGCACGCCTCAGATTTATGCATCGTTTAAACACAAGCAAATATAATTTGTTTGGAACACAAACATTGCTGCATGAGTACAGGTATAATTAATCTTTGTCTGCTCCACAGGTTCTTGTGTTCTACTGGTTAACCACGCTTTCAACAAACTTTTGATGAATGGAGAAGACACTTGTTGCTTCCTACCTACACACACCACATTTGTTCAAGCTCTTGAAATCAATGCAACTTTAACTTAAGATGAAAAATTAGCCTTATTATTGATGTGATTTGAAGTGCAATACACACATAAGCATGCACACACACAGATCTATCTTTCTGCCTGTCATCTATTTATCTATCTATCCATCTACCTACCTATGTATGAATATTTGTATGTATTTATCATTCTATCTATCTATGAAATCAAAGTCAAGATCTTGGCAAACATTTTTAGGATATCGCTTTGCAAGTAGAAGTAAAGTTTTCTACCTGAGAGGTAGACAATTCTTAGGTTAAAGTCACAAGAGAAATTGTTAGTATGTGAAGTCATGATGTATTCTAGTTGAAAATAACACAAGGTAAAAACAGGAAAATAAGCAAGAAATGGGTGTTGAAGATAAGGGCTACAAAAAGTCAAAAACAAAAACAAGAGGTTATATTTCATATTCTTTCATCATTAAGAGATGCCGGTTTCCGTTCAGGTAATACTTCCTCAAAAAATGCAACATATAGCATCAGATGGATGACATTCAGCAGACTATTAACTGTGCATGTCTTTAAAAAAAAAAGGTGTTTAATTTAGCATTTGCACAATAGCCAAATGGTAGTTAAATGTTCAGTAGTGAATGATCACAGTCCTTATAAAAACTAAAGAAAATATCTGGTGGCAAAGTGCTTTAGTAGTAAACTTAACCAGTATTAAAAAAAAAAAAAAAAAGAAAGAAAGAAACTCCTAATGCCCTTCACAAAAAGAATTCTACTTCTTCTTTGTATCATCAGCACCTTCCAAGGTTGCACTGAAATGTAAGTGTTAGCCTACTTTCTAATCATAGCCTCTCTCCCTGTATTGAGGTTACAGTGGAAAATGTCACAGTGTCATGTCCATGGATAAATTTTGTTAGAGTTTGAGTTAACTTGCTATCTTGTAATTTTGATGTTATTGTGTGTTGATCATTTTAAAATATTTTAAAAGATTTTCTCTTATTATAGAAGTAATTTATGCTTCTAAAAATGAATTTTAAAAATTCAGGCAGGTACAAAGAGGAAAGCTTAATATACCTTTAGAGCCACAATCACCAAAAACAAAACAAAAACTGATTAAATTGGATACTGTTCAAATTTATATATATGATACATAAATATGTATATACAAATGCTGAGCCACTGAATTCTTATTAAAATAAGTTTATATGTTTATTTTCCCCCTATACTCTACTCTAAACTTTAAGCATTACTTGTATAATTATATAGATTTGAAAATATTTTTAAACTGCTAATCAATAGTCCATTGCATAGATGGACTTATTTTACCATGATTTATTTAACCATTCCCCTCTTTATAGCTTTTTCTAATTTTTTTACCATTATAAATGGCATTATAATGAAATTCATTATAAAAGTATTCTTAAATTATTTCAATTGGAGTTTCCTGATAAATTGATATGATAATTTTTTAAGACTCTTGATATGTGCTACTGAATTTTCCTCAAGTATGTAAATGGAAAGTAAATTATTATTGGATATACATAAAGATTACCATTTAATGGCATCTTTATTGATAGATATTCCTTTTAAATAAGCCATCAGAAAAAAGGGTATTTAGTCTGGGGAATAAAATTAAATATGACAAAACTGATTAAAATGCTTCCAAAAATAAGATGATTTGGGCAGAAAGAATATTTACAAATAAATTTTAGGTGAAAAACTATAAGTATATTCATAATTTTGGAGTCCCCATTGTGGCCCAGTGGTTAACAAACCCGACTAGTATCCATGAGGATGCGGGTTCAACCCCTGGCCTTACTCAGTGAGTTAAGGATCCAGCGTTGCAGTGAGCTGTGGTTTAGGTTGCAGATGCTGCTTGGAGCCCACATTGCTATGGCAGTGAAGTAGGCCAGAGGCTAGAGCTCCGATTTGATCCCTAGCTTGGGAATTTCTATATGCCACAGGTGCAGCCCTAAAAAGACAAAAGACAAAAAAAAAAATCCAAATTTCTATTAGAATTTAAATATTATGAATTTGGGGGTAAAAAATACACTTTTTAACATTATAATGAGATAAAAGAGGAAATAAAAGTCTGTAAAGAAACAAAAATAGAAAAGGTAACTAAAAATAGTTCATAGACAATGTAGTCAAAGACATACTTTGATCCAGAAGTGGAGTTTATCCTAGGGTAAAAAATATATATTGATTTAAGAATTGCATTGGTTGGGGAGCTTGGGGTTAATATTGCCTTTGTAATGGATTAGCAATGAAATCCTGCTGTGTAGCACTGGGAACTACATCTAGTCATTTATGATGGAGCATGATAAAGTATGAAAATATAATGTGTACATGTATGTATAACTGGGTCACCACACTGTACAGTGGAAAAAAAATGTATTGGGAAATAACTATTAAAAATAAAAAAAAAAGAATTGTATACACTTTTCAAGTCTATCTTCAAGCATGCACATATCTCTCTTTAATAACTTTGTTTGAACATTCTGAACCCTTGATCTACTGCAGTACTTTTTCCATCGAATTTCATAAAATAAATGGTCTGCACACCACTGCTTCTATTTCCTTACCAACTTTATCTTGATTAGCCAATTTGACTTGCATCCCCAGTATTCCATGGAAAACACTTCTGTAAGTACAACTTTAATTTGTCATGCTAAGTCTCTTTGTTTTATTTCTTGTTTCCTTCCTCTTTTCTTTGTATTTCTTTCTTCTTGAAACTATTTTCTAATATGTTGAGCACATTTTCTCCCCTTTCTTTGCCCCTGCTCTTCCTTTTCTCTGAGAATGACTTCCCTTCTATCTTCATGCAAACTGTTTTTTTGTTTTTTTCTGTTTTTTTTTTTTTTGAGAAATAGCAAAATCAACATTTGTTCCAAAAAGCCTCTTCTCATGGTTTCAACTCTAAAAAGCACATTTGGCAATGATAACATATCACCTACTAGGACACTTTTATCTCTCAGAATAAACCTTTGAAGAGAGAATGCCTGAGGATCTTATATTATGAATTTATTTCCCTATTATTTCATCCTTATCTAATATGCTATTTTTGAGATCATACTATTGGGAGAGTCCAACTATCTTATAAGGACCAGATGACTCTAGTATCTCTTATCTTCTATAAGCCACTCCTATCCCTTTTGTATCATATGATATTTTTCTACCATGCTGACATTACCATGAACATTCTCCCATGAAATAACCTATTATAAAATATCTAATATAGTGTCTAGAATACTATAAATACTCAATATATTGACACTACATTCTCTCACTTGCTTCAATTCTGTCCTTATTACTTCATTTTCTGGAAAATTGCCATTTCTTGGCTTCTAAATATCTAACTTATGTTCCTGGTTGTGAAAATCTGTCTCTCATATTGTCTAGTACAATCAGTTCTGCTCTAATGTGGCATATGTGTTCCTAAAAACTGGTATGCTATAAAAATTATATAATAAAATCACCTGACTAATGGGGAAAAACAGATTTCCCTATTGATGTGTCCTCTTCATCAGTGACACGTTAAAAAATTTTAAACCAAAGAAAGACAATAGCACAGTTTTATACATGTCAAATGGTTAAAAAATCCACAAATACTGCAATAAATATGGTACTTTACCTTGATGAACATCTGAAGTTTCCATATGAGAGAGTAACGATTGGGATAAAGAATGTGAGTTGGTGTGAAGTGGTAGGAGGAGGGTTATCTGAAGCCAGATAGAACATCAGATGTGGACAGCGGGGACTTATAATACAAAAAATGAACTCAGGTACCCAGCAGACGTCTGAAGTTTGATTGTGCGTAAGTGGATGTGTTTTGTATATTCTGAAGTAGCTTTCTGATAGACCTAGTCTTTGCATTATGCCAAACTATCCCCCAACATATCAACTTAAATTTGTGTTTTCTACGTACATATTCCACATTTAGGTGTGCTTTTCTATCCCTACATCTGAATGCCCCAAACATCACCAGCTTTACATAAAACTCAGAACAAGAACAGATTCTTCAAATATTCCAAGTTCAAAATAAATGTTTCTATCATTTGTTTCATATGAAATAGTGAGTTTACTGGTACCCCCATATCTGTGGTGAGTTTGGCTTATTATAGACAAAAGATAATCACATCAGTATCTTTCAGGGTTTATAGTAAAATCATGTCGTCTTCTGCGAATAGCTGTTTTCCTTTTGAGAAATAACTCCTGACTTTTACTACCCCTCACTGTTAAACAACAACAAAAAAACTATATGCCCTGACATTGGTGTTATTTAAAGCCATGAACCTAGATGTAATTAACATCCCTTGACTGTCAAGTGAAAATTTTACTTATTGTAAAGGCCAGAAAGACCTTATTGTACAAGTAAGTTGTGGACTTACACTCTCAACATGACAATTCTTGCCACGCTTCTAGCAATTTCTTAACACACACTTATGGACTTATAACTATCATTAGTTACCTGTGGAGGAAAAACCTGAATTTTGTTTATAGATGGCTTTGTACCACATGCTAGCCCAAACTAGAGTGTACCCCAAGGACAAGCTACTAAGAATAGAAAGGAGAATATTCTACAGGATAGAAATTTGTAGGACACATGTGACTGTCCTTTTTGCCTGGAAGGATAAATAGTCTGTTTTTATGCGGTATATGGATATACAGGGCACAGATAGTGGCCAAGATCTGGTCAGATGGCAAGAGATTCAAAAAATTTAAGATTAATAACAACTTGGCTTAAGGTAAGGTATTCAGGTAGATCTACTGAAACAGTTTCAGCATGGAAGGATGTTTGTGTCCTTCAATGCTCACCTCCACTATCAAAAGCTTATAAAAAAATCAGGCAGACCATTCTCTGTGAATGTCATTTAGCCTCTTTTTCACAGTATCCCACTTAAGCCAGTACTTTCAAATGGGCTAACAAACAAATGGCTAGTACAGCAAACACAGAGGCTAGATATGAGCCCAGTTAAATGGATTCCCTTCATCGAAATTGCTCAGGCTACTGCCACTGCTAGGCATCATGATGTCAACATGAGAGATCAAAACTATAGCATTTAGAGTAGATAAGCAATGATACCCTGCTGTATAGCACAGGGAATTATATCTACTCACTTGTGATGGAACATGATGGAGGATAAGGTGAGAAAAAGAATGTATATATGTGTATGACTGAGTCACTTGACTGTCTAAAAGAAATTGACAGAACCTTGTAAATCAACTATAATAATTTAAAAAAATAAAAAATAAATAAAACCAATAGTTCCTGGAATCAATCATCCACTTGATGGCTGGCTCATTACACTAAACTATTTCCATTACAGAGATCACAGAGATTTGGCTCACTGGGAAAGAAACATTTTTTTATGGATTTGGATTTTTCTTATCTAGCTACCATGTTGCTGCCAGCAAAATTATCTGGTTACTTACTGAATGTCTCATTCATCATCATCAGGGAATTTGCTTTATAATTAAGGCAGTAGGAACTAATGCCTACAAATTTCATTGTTCTTACCATATCTGTTACAGAACTAAATAAACTTACAGAACTGAAAGATGGTCTAGGAAATTCAATGGTGTCAGTAGGTAGGCAATGCCTTGAGTCACCGAATTGCTTTCCTACATGATGAAGTATTTGCTCTGAACTAATAACAATACATGAAAAGATGGAGTTGCTATTTACTAAGATAGGACTGTAGAAGGAGGAAGTATAATAGAGAGTTTGAGGATTTCAGTTTTGAATTTGAAGTGTCTTTTAGATTTCAACGCGAAGTCTTAGGGAAAAGGGGTCTTGGAAATATGTATCTATATGAGACTTATCAACAAATAGATGGTATTTAAAGATATGAGACTAGATGAGCTCTCCCAGGCAGAGAAAGTTGAATAAGTAAGAAGTGCTCCAGTGATATTATGGGATCTTTGGAACCAACCAAGGAGACTAAAAGAAGCAACCACTAGGCAGGACAACCAAGACAATGGTGTCTTAGAACCTAACAGAAGAAATTTCAAAAAGGAAAGGGTGATCAGTGATGTCAAAAATGCTCCTGCAAAGTCAAGTTGAAAAAGGATCATTATGTTTTGCAGCATGGAGCTCACCATTGCCTATGACAACAGCTGTTTCAGGGGATTGATTGGAGCAAAACCTGATGGGAATGATTTCAACAGTTTTGAAGGAGAAGTCTTGATAATAAGTATACATAAAATTTGGGAGGAAATTTAAAGGAAAATAGTTGGTTACAGAAACAAGGATAAACTCTAATTCCATGATGATCAAGGCAGAGTAGAACAGAGATACTACATATGCAAATACATTCACAGACATGAGGACCTATGGAAGTTTTCTGATTCTTTCCCGCTTCTGTTTTCACTGTGAAACAAGAAGGTCATCCATAGAGTCTGATGATACAGAATTGGGACAAGAAGTTTAAAGAAAAAAAAAGCAAATGTGAAATGGTCTAAGATGGGGAAAAGTGTGGGAAATGGAGTAGCACTGAGGAATTGAGACCAGTCACCCTGTATGCATTTTTCTCGTCTCTTTCAGTTCTTCACACATGCTCACAAAGTAAGTAATTTATTAAAAGAACTGAGGATTTTCTCAGCCAATAAAGATGCAGAGAGAGATAAGCAGTAGAAAAGATGCAACGGTATGATTATAATAATGGCCCACATGATCTAAACCAGTAGAAGTGAGGCTCACATGCATCTCATCCTGCTGGCAGCACTTAAATTCCTTGCTTTCCATTCTATTCATCTGAGCTCATAAAAAACCCAATTTCTTATTGTCATTTCCATAGTGTTTTGTGTGTCTTTAGGAATAAGTTCTTTCAAAACACTAATAAACAAGTGATCACTGACTACTTTTTACTTTTTTGAAACATTTATTCTATTTCTGATCCACAGAGAAGAACAAAACAGGAAGGGGGCTTAACTGTATAGCAAAATGTTTTCACCTGGTAAGAGAGAAGAAGATCACGACCATTGAAACTTCATAGACCTAGATTTGAATTCCCGCCCAGTGACTCATACGGTTTCTGTCGCCAAAGAAAGTGGCTAAACTTCTCTGAACCTGAATTTCCTTGTCTTTACAATGAAAATAACATCTACTAGGTAGTTTTTCACTTTACATTAAAAATATAATATCATATATTACTTTATACCTTCTAGGTTAGTTTATTTTTTAAAATGTAGTTACTTTTTTCCACTGTCCGTTGATATGCCTAAAATGTGTTATCTGAAATGGTAGTTTCCCTGGGTACTGTGTAATAAAATTACTCCATGGTCAAATATATTTTAAAATGCTGTTTCAAACAAGTGTAAACAGTTTTCTTGACTATAGAACTTCTCACAGGGTTAGCATGCTTTTGAAATTTGAGAGAGGGTTATAACATGCAAAATATCTCAGAAGTATTTGGCAAAAGAATCCATTTTCCCAAATATTCAAATGGCCTACTATTTCACAAGATGTACTATTGGGAGAAACTGTTTTAGACATTTCTCTGCCTAAATTTCCACTCTGAAAATTCATTCAAAGATAACCAAGCTCTATATACTCTATTTGGCAGATCTAATGACATTTTCAAAGGCCATGCTATACTTTCACAAATCTAGCATAGTTATTTCTCAGTAAAAAAATTTCTAGAGCTTCTTGAGGAATCAAATTAGGAATCCAATTTTTATTATAGTCTTCTTATTCCTAGCTAAATCCTCTGTATTTCAAGTTCAGTTAGCTTCTTCTTACTCAATACAGTTAAAATAATTGTTTTTTCACGCCCAATTTGAAAGTTTGAATAAAATCATTTCATGCCTTCATTTCTTCATTATCTCAATGTTTTCATACAATATAATCTATTAAACTGTATTTGTTCTAAAAAAATCTAACTAAATATTTGTAATATCATATCTTACACAGAGAAAAAAAGTCAGCTACCTGGTTATACCATTGTTGGAGGAGATTTTTCAAAAAATCTCCCAAGTAGGGAATAGTGACAGAACAATGTTAGAAAAAGAATACAAACACCTACTCTTTTTCTATCAAAATGATGTCATTCATTAAATAAGTACATGACATACCTTATTCTTAAAAATCAAAAATCATTGTTCTTTTTTCCTTACTTTTTTCTGGGAATTTGTATTATTGTGATAATAAAAACCAGAAAGTTACTTTTTCTGTGTCTCCCTGATCTTTTACAGTTAACCAAGAAGAGAACAAATAGCAAATAAAAGATCATCACCTTTCTACATAATCATTTTTTCCCTAGAACTGCACACACATCCGTGGTATGCCTTAACCACTGAAAATTGACATTTCCCATATCCTCGGGTTAGTGTGACATTAACTGGAGCATCACATTCTGCTAGTATCTCTTTCCCTTATTATTTTTATGCATTTTATGGTATTTTTAAAGTCATGCTGTTGAACATGTCATGACTGAATATATAAGTGAATCCAAATATCAGACCTTTTAACATGAATACAAATGTCGGATTGTAGGAAAGCCCCTCCCTGGTTGCATTTGATAAAAGAGAACTGGCCTCAAGTCCAGCTAATGCTAGAATGTTATCTCAACCAGGTCCTTTTAAAAGTACAAGCATAATTTTAAATGAATTCAGGAAAACATAAATGTTTCAGGTTCATTTTGAGAAAGAAGTAAATCTTCAAATCTTTAAGATCCAGTGTCAACCTAAATATGATTAGGGAGGAAATTTTTAGCTGTATCTTCCCAGATAATTTAACTATCACTTTCAGATTGCTGGTGACTTTAATGAGATAACTGAAGATAAAATAACATCCATTCCTTCTTTTTTGTTGTTGGGTTTTACATCTATTCTCCTTACTGATTAGTGCAAAATAGCCAGGCCATTTAGGTTTTCACTAGTCCATTTCAAAAAGTGACCACAGGTGACAGGGGGCCTTTGACATCCACCTTTTAAAATTTTGATCCGAATAGTTGCTGAAGGAAATCACTGAAAGGGAGGCAACCCTGGGGTCTGAGACCCTTTAACACAATGTATTTAGAGCATCAAACACAGGTGCATGCCAACCTGATTCTAATTATCATGGCTGCTAGAAAGTAATATCCTTTTATTTCATTTTGAGCTAACCTTCCTTTTGCCATTCAACTGAAAATAATAATACTTAATATGAGCTATATAAAGACTTATTTTGCCTTTGCAGCATCCTGTGCTCTGAGCAATGTCAATCCATACTTCTTTTATTTGGGCAAATCACTTTCTCTTTGAGTCTGTGGAAGAACACCAGCAGCAGGAAGGATACTTAGCAGAGTCGCAGTATATAAATAGCTCTGCTGAGAGCATTACAAAGGCTCTGTTGTGCTATCACACAGCAGAGCCAATAATATACAATATGAAAAATCCCTGCCAAGTGCACAGAGAATACAGACAATGTTTGCTATTTCTCTGATCGGCTGTTTGTTATGTGTTGCAAGAGTTTATGGCCAGAGAGTCAGAAAAGACTACCACACCCCAAAGTCTTTCTATTAGAACAATGATAACAACAGCAACATAAACCATAAACACACAAATACACATGTACCCTGAAAAACATACAGCATCAACAACAACAAAACTGTGAGTGGGAGTGAAACAGAAATGCATACACGTCTATAGATACAGAAATGATATTTTCACAAAGCACCAATGCCTGGTATAACCCCTTCCTTGAAAATGCCTTCTGTTTCTGAAAGCACCTCAATACACAGTTTTGTAAAAGAGTTAAGACAAAAGAATTTTTAAGGAAAAAAATCATACTTTATAAAAGTACATGTGGGAGTTCCTGTCGTGGCGCAGTGGTTAACGACTCCGACTAGGAACCATGAGGTTGCGGGTTCGGTCCCTGCCCTTGCTCAGTGGGTTAACCATCCGGCATTGCTGTCAGCTGCGGTGTAGGCTGCAGACGCGGCTCGGATCCCGCATTGCTGTGGCTCTGGCGTAGGCCAGTGGCTGCAGTTCCGATTCAACCACTAGCCTGGGAACCTCCATATGCCGCGGGAGTGGCCCAAGAAATAGCAAAAAAAGACAAAAATAAATAAATAAATAAATAAATAAATAAATAAATAAAAATAAAAAAATAAAAGTACATTTGAACTGAGTACCTTCTTTAAAATACCAAAACAAAGTCATTTATTCTCCATTAAAATTAAAATTTAATTTTCAGAAGATAGACTGCAACATCAGCATCATTGATTTTTGTTTTCAAAATATGTCTCAGACACATAGCAAGTATATAAGATACTTGAAATCTACTGCTGAAGATTCTCTTTGAATTTAACTGCTACATTTGAAGATGTGGTTGTCAAATACACCTCCTGGGCATTCTTGATTTTTCCTACTTTCAACAAGCATTTTCAAAATTTTATAAGAAAATTTTTCATGGAAAGTATATTATGTATTTTCATTATAATAGCCTAAAATAACATTGCAGTCAGATTTTTTTGCCATACCCACTATATATGGAAGTTCTCAGGCAAGGGATCAAATCCCAGCTACAACAGCTGCCTACATCACAACTGTGGCAACACAAGGATCTTTAACCCACTGTGTGGGGCCAGGATTGAACACACAGGTCAGTGATGATCCAAGCAGCTCAAAGACAGCACCAGATCCTTAACTCACTACACCACAACAAACTACGTAGTCAGAGCTTTTAAAATTTCTCTTGTCTTTTCACCCAAATCTCTCCTTTGTGTCCTTTACTGTGACTCTTCTATATTTCACCTGCAGTCCTCTGATCCCATCTTTTCTCTTCCATTTCTTTCTTTCCTTTTTCCAGTCACTTCCAAAATCATCCATAATCCTCCTTTTGCTTTCATCTCTATTTTATGTATACTTGGATTTCCCTCTTTTTCCTTGATTTCTACCCGCCCCCCCAAAAAAGCATGATGCAACAATACAAATTTTTGGAAACGACGCTTAATAAATTTCCTCAAGTTGTGGAGAACAAAATGTTCAAGCTGAACTATTGCAGCATATACAAAGCTCCATAAATGAACTCCAATCATACATTATATTCCAGTTTAAAATTCATCTCCACTGTGAAATCCTTCTTTCCTCCCCTAGGAAAAAATTTTTGCTTTCCTATGTGTCCAACAAAAAGAACTGCATACACAATTCTATTTTAGAACTTGTCACATTATATTATAGAAGATGGTTTATGTATTCATTTGCCCAAGCAAAATGTGAACTGCTTGATTGAAAGATGTATGCCTTATAAATATTATTATTTTCTGCACCCAAAATAACATCCTAAACCCAGCCGGTCCTCAATTAAAAAAAGTTCAAAGAAACACATATTCCCAAATTGCTCTGAGTTTAAAGCCAGGCTTTCCATTTACTGGGAAGTCACTTAACCCATAAAAACTCAGATTTTTTTAATTTTTAAATTATAGTTACTTCCTTGGGTGGTGAAATAATGCATTTAAAGCACTTAGCACAGTACCTGGCACATAGTAATTGCTCAATTTGTGTTAGCTCACTGCTCCTTGGGAAACTGGATCTCTCCTGCTACCAACAGTTTTGATATGGTTGTAATTTCTCTTAAAATACAACAGCTAGAACTCTCCTAAACACTTTTTTTCAGCCAACATCATTCTGTAAATGTGCTGGGAGATGTCTCATTAAATGATATATAGATTCCCTAAAGGTGAAGTTGAGGACTTGAAACTTTTCTGTAATGGGCCTCACTAGGGAGTAAGAATTCCAGATGGTTCATGGCAGAACCAGCTGTCCAGGGAGAAGTGCTTGACGAGAGCTCTGGTCCACAGAGAACAGCGAAAGGTAAAGGCCCTTCTGAAAGTGGCCTAGGGTAAGACTGTGCGCATCAAATATGAGATCATTATTTGATCCATTCATGAGTCATTTATTATTATCCCATTCAATGTATTACATGATTGTAGATTCTACTACTTGAAAGAACAAGTTAGCTAGCACTTGCTTTGCATATAATCATCATCTTTTTTTTTTTCTTGAGAAATCTTATTTTCACTTTAGTACCCTTAAAGAAAAACAAAGCCACAGTACAAACTATACCAAGAACATGAGTTAGATTCTGTGTATTCCACCTGAAATAAATACGTCTACACAACAAATGATTTCTTGGCATATCCTCAAAGCATGTTGTTTATTCTATGGATAGAGAGAAAACTTTAGAGTTTTTCTATTTTTTCCAAAGGCAATTTCAAAATTTGACTTTCATTTCTTTCCTCACACATCAACTGTCTTTTCAAAAAATCCTCAAATTGTTCTACATCCTCAAATTTCTGAAACTGCCTAAAAGAAAAGAATCTAGGTTGTTTCCAACTTTTAATTGCCTTAATTACATGAACTCTGATTTATATATTAACCCAATCTATCTTTTTCTACTATTCTTTGTTTCTCTACTCTGTATCTATATCATTATGATTTTGCCTTGAAGGATACCACTTTACACTTATATGAATTGAAACTCATCCTGATTTTATTTTGTTAAATTATTTTCCTATTTCCTATAGGTCATTTTTATTTTTACTGCTACGTCTCTCAACTAATCAGCACTTACAATAGCTCTGAAGTGTGTAATTGCCAATACATTTCTAAAAAGTGTTTGACTCCTTTGTCTTTCTCTGATTTACCTATGCTTCTGGAGTATCAGGCATTACTCGTTTATTTTTGCCTTTTTTTTTTAATGTATGTGTGTGTTTTTTCAGGTGTACATGGGTTTTCTTCTGGCTTTACATTCCTCTGTATCCAGCTTGAATCTTTTGTCAATGTCTTAAATCTCTTGTTTGCATCTCAAGTCCTCTGTTCTTGTCCTACAAATATTTAGCCCTGGATAAGCCCAGTCATTCATTCTCTACGTTTCTACATATACACTGAGCAGTGCTAGAGAAAAATCAGAGAAGGATGTCACTTGATACTTTTACAAATATATGGTTTCTGATTTTAACAATGCCCTCTAGGTTTATAAATAATTTAAAATGTCTTTTATTAGTATTCTTTTCCATTTCTAGACTATTTTTCCAACATTTCATTGTTCCTTTGGATCCAATATTAAACTTTTACCAACTTACTTCCAGTCTACATTTGCTTCTTATTTTGAAAATGAAGATCATCTGGAACTTATTTCCTCAACTCTCTCTTACCTAAAAAAAAAAAAAAAAAAAGGATTAACTCCTCAAACATTAAAACCATACCATGCTGCTCCTGTTGAAAAATAGACTTTTGTCTCCTATCTAGATCAATAGTGCTATTCAGCAATCAAATTTTACTGATGGACATCATAATAGACAAGAAATACTTTCACAAAGTGTTTAATAGCAAGTATCACCTTTATTGTGAAAAATATACTTCTATACTTATTGGCATGAAATATTTTATAAAGAAATATTGCATGCAATTGATTTATTTAATGTTTGTCCTCTCAAGGAAGTTTATCACTCCTCTTCAATTGAAAGATAAGTAAGATTAAAAATACATATACATATATATTTCTTGCTTGTCCCCTCTTTACATCATACCTTTTCCTTTTTTATTTGTTGTTTCTTTTAGAGTCAAGCTTCTAAAGGAATAATATGCATCCACTGTTCAATTCCATAATTCACAATCACTTTTTAACCACTAGCACTTGATTCCTATTCACTAGAGCTGCTTTTGTTACAATCAGTAACCACCTACTTAATGATCAAAGCCAAGGGTCACATTTAAGTCCTCATTTTCTTTGATCCCAAAGATGCCTTTGGCACTATTGATCATTCCTGTATCTTTGAAAGTTTTTCATCCCTTTGAGAATGCAACAATCTTTTGCATGACTTACTTTCTAACAACACTATTTGTCAGCTTCTCCTTTTGGAGCTCTGCCTTATCTGCAAGGCTCTCAAACTGTGAAGTTCCTCCTGTGCACGCTTCTTGATTCATTCTAGTCTCACATAACTCACTTTCTGTGTAATCTTATTCCTATTCCTGAGAACTTTGAATAATCGGTATCTTGACAGATCTCTTTATAGACCTACAAATCTGTTATTAACTTCCCATTAGGCTTTTTATCCATACATCCTGTTAACCTTCAGTTAAATGTGTTCAAGTTACAACACCTTTTACTCCCCCCATATATTCTATTAAAATGGTGCTACCCTTGAACTAGCTGTCACAGTCAGAAACCTGCTTCTTCCTTCCTTTCATTCTTCAGCTTGTCAGTTACCTAAACCAACTTGCTAGTTCCTTCTGTCTTCTCCATTCTGACCAGCACCACCTTAACCAGTTTCTGTTGATTTCTTAATTAAGGCCTTTATTAAACCCACATCATTCTGACTTCAATCTCTTTCAAAATTCACCTAGAATGAGCTTTCTAAAATCACTATGGGCGTTCTCGTCATGGCTCAGTGATTAACGAATCCAACTAGGAACCATGAGGTTGTGGCTTTGATCCCTGGCCTTGCTCAGTGGGTTAAGGATCCGGCATTGCCGTGAGCTGTGGTGTAGGTCACAAACGCAGTTCGGATCTCACGTTGCTGTGGCTCTGGTGTAGGCTGGCAGCTACAGCTCTGATTAGACCCCTAACCTGGAAACCTGGATGCGGCCCTGGAAAAAGGCAAAAAGACAAAAATAAATAAATAAATAAAATAAAATAAAATAAAATAAAATAAAATAACTATGGTTCCTACTATCTACAGGAAGAAGGGCATGCTCTTAACCATGCTTTTCAAAGCCCCTGCCTCTCTTGTTATATATATCTCAGCAGTCTTCCACACCTCTCATCTTGCTTTATTGAACAGCTTAGTGCATCCATCAGGCCTTCTGCTGGGCACACACTTCCCTTTTGGTGAAATGTCCTCTCTTTTTCTCCTTGAATGTTTCTTGAGCAACATTCAAGATAGAACTGAAAGTTCTCTCTGAGATACTTTCTTTAGTTTCTTTTAGAGTGTCTGTAAAAGGATGGCTTACTTGTTTTGTTCAGCACAAGATTATAAGCTTCTTGACTAGGAGCAGTTTGTCTTTTTAATCCGGTATGAAACTTGGTTTGTTGCAGCCACGTAACAGATGTGTACTGGTAAGTAGTATTCACTTCTCTCAGCACTGAATATAATTTCTCTACTTGGTTTAGGCAGACTATTAAAATCCCCAGCTCATCCTTAGGGATTTCATAATTTTTTAAGTTATGGGCATTATACATAGTTTGCTAATGGCAATGTTAAGCTTTTTCATTTAAAAGCAATTGTGAGGCTTAGCTCACAAAATCTTTTGAGGCAAGCTGAAGCATATTGGTGCAAAAGTAAATTAACGATAACAATAGAGATAGACCTTGGGTTAAAGCTATTGGAAACGTATGACACTATTTAAAATAGCTCATTTATAATCTGATATTGGCAACACCTTACGTGTCTACATCACTAATAATGTGCTCAGTAAAAGTTGTAGTTGACTCACAAACTTAAATGGAAATATTTTTTTGAAATGAAGAGCTTTTATGTGAAAGGAAGAATTAGCTGGACTGTGCTTTTTCAAATATTCTGTCCTCCCCTTAAGAAAAGTGTGAATGGCAATGAAAACACAATTAATTCAAAACTATTTCTTATTCTTAAGTTTTAATATTATAACCAGATTTTATTAGACTACTCACAGATCTAAATCTATTTTGTTTTCTTTTTTTCTCAGATTAGAGGGAACAGTATAAAATAGGTGACTTGATCTTTGGCATGCCCCTAAGTCTCCAAAGCAGTGCCTCTCCTTCTCTACAATTCCCGCTCCCTATGCACCCAGACATTAGCCCCCACCTCTGCAAGCACTCAGATCATATTTCTGAGTTAGTAGAGCAATAGAGTAATAAAGAACTGAGGTTATACTCCTTCTTGGTAACTTTAATTTGAACACGGCATTTTAAAAGACTCTAAAATTTTTAGGATCCAGAGAAATTATACTCAAATATGCATTTTAGACTCTGACTAGCAATTGGTGGAAATATTTTTGTTTAGGGGAATGGGGTGATAAGAGAAAACTATTTAATGCTGCCTAAATTATAACAACTACTCATAAGACCATATGTATTGTTAATTTCCTGGAAAACATATCAGAACTGGTTTGAAGATAGGCCTTTAGCTTGCTTTTTAAAAACTCACTGCTTCCTCAATTCACAAGAAAAAAAATGCAAAGATGGATAACATTTAAAGTAAGATAAATGAAAAAGGGGCAGTATCTTGAATCTATCATTGACTAGATCCTATGCTTGTAAACCACGTTTTGGAGTAGAAGTATAATTATTAGAAGATTTTTATGTTTCTCTTCATTTACCTGAGGATCAGCAGCATATGAGCTGAAGGGAGTATTTTCCCAGAGTTAGAGAGTTTTAGTAAATGTCAATTTGCCAAGGTTTAGTAGAAATTTAAATTGATATTTACAGATGTGGAAAGTAAAAAAGCAAAAAGGTTCTACTCTTCAAAAGTGTATTTGAGTGTTGGATTCTTGATAATAAATGTCAGGTTGAGTCAAAATCATTTAAGTGATAAATAGATCATTAAACTCTAGTATCAAGAAATAGTTTTAAAGGAATATTTGTATCCTATTAATCACCATCACCCCAATCTCCATGTTACATTACTAATATGTAATGGTATTCAGTAAATACTTCCTAAATAAACAGTAGATTCCATAAATTGCACTGATTGGGGCTGCTAATAATAATAAGGCATAAACGCTTTTCAGTGCTTACTATGTACCAGGAATTGTAACTAACACATAGAACAGGGTTTTCTGTGCAACACTTTTTTAACCCTCATGGTAACACTATAAAGTAAGTGGAATTGTGATCCTCACTTGACATATAAGGTAAATGAAGTACTGAGAAATAAAGTAATTTTCGCAGCTAGTGAGTGATGGAGTCACACAGGCATGTACTTCAAAATCCTGGTTCTCAACCACCATCCCATGTCTCTTAGCCTTTTACTCTATTTTTTGACACTCATTCACTTACTAAGTATTTATTGAGTGACTTTTAAGTACTAAGCACTGTTCTAGCATTGAGGTTATGAGGATTAACCAAACATAAAGTATTCATGTTCTCATTAACTTTCTTAGATTGGGTAAAGGGATGGGGGAGAAACAAAAATTAAATTGATAAAGAAAAGATGAAAAGAAAATGAAAGCAGGAGAAAGAGCGCAGAGAATAACAGTTGCAATTGCTATTTTAGATAGAAGTCAAGTTAAGCCATTCTCTTGAGGTGACACTTGGCCATAAACATGAAGAATGGAAGAAACAATCTATGCAAATATGTGAGGGAAAGCTGTCCTAGCTGTGGCAGGTGGGAACTTGTGGCCAAGGGAACAGCATCTTCAGAGAACCCTGAGGTGGCTGGTGTAGGCAGAGCAGATGAGAAAGTAGAGAACACAGTGAGAACAAAGGTGTGCTGGGAGGAGGCAGAGGACAGTACAGGCCAAGATATGAAGATCTGGGGTTTTTTTATGAGTATTTCGGGAGGCCATTTGAGGGCTTTGAGAAGAGAAGTGAAATGATTTAAAAAAATAATGAGTTCCCACTGTGATGTAGTGGGTTAAGGATCTGGGGTCACTGCAGCTGTGATATAGGTTGCAACTACAGCTTGGATTTGATCTCTGGCCTGGGAACTTCCATGTGACACAGGTGGGGCCAAAAAAATTAAATTAAAATAAAAAATAGTAAGCACACACTGATAAATATTCTGCTACTGTATAGACCATAGACTGCTCAGGATTTATTATACAGAAATGTGAGAAATATGTGCTTGGGAATGTTATGGAGTTAAATACTACACTTCTGTTACTCAGTGACTCCTAAATGGGTTGAGCTGAGAAACTCTGCCTATAAGGAGATACGTACTGAATTAGACCAGATCACTGCCATTTGCATCTGTGCATGGTTCTCTCTTTCAGGTAATACATACTCCCTGAACTACTTTTTTTCTCATTATCTCATGTACCCCCTATATTGATAGGTCCATAATCCCAACAAATACTTCTCTCCTCAGTTTCAGATCCACATATCAAAGCATTCTACTGCCACTCTTCTTGAATACCCCACTCAAAAGCATTTGAACATCATGTCTCCAAAAGGAAACTCATCATCTTCTGTAAACTCTATCCCTCCTTAAATTCCCTTTATTGCTAAATGATATCACCATCCACTTATGAAAAGTCATAGGCCTGAGCCTACTTATCCTTTTATCCAAGAATACTTACTAAGATCCTATTACATATCAGGAATGATATTGAGCCCAAAGGATGCAGATGTGAAGAAACAAATGTGGAGGAGTGTGCACTTGAATCTTTAAGTCTAGTGGGGCATGTGGTTAAGAAACAAACAATATCACAGATGACTAGATATACAAGAAAACCACAGGCTGTGAAAAGATTATATAATTTGGACTGAGAAGTTGGGGAAGATCTTTCATGGTAATTTCCACCACATCTAAATCATACAGCATTAAATAAGTGTTACAATCAGTGAGGATTGGGTGATAGTGAAGGAGAGAAAGAGAGGAAGAGGAGGAGGGAAAGAGAAAGAGAAAGACAGATATAAACAGAGAGGGTATGAGTTCCCTCTATGGCCCAGTGGCTTAAGAATCTGACTAGTAGTTTGGGTCACTGCAGAGGTGTGGGTTCCCTTGCAGACTTGATGCAACTGGTTAAAGGATTCAGTGCAGCTGTAACTGGGATTCAATCCCTGGCCCTGTGCCACTGAAAAAAAAGAGAGAGAGAGAGTTTCCAGAGGGGAGGGAAGAGAATGTTCTTCAGATTTTAAGTAGAAGGAGCCATTTATACAAAAGCCCTGGGTAGGGGGTGGATTTGAAAAGAGAAAGGAGTTAAGGATGGTGCTCTGAAGAATTCTGGTTATTAGAGAATAGCTTAAAAAATAAAGTGTAGAAAAGAAGCAAGCAGAGAGTGACAAAAGCCAGAGTAGAAAAAAAAAATCAGGGGAGTATAATGTTAAGGAAAAAAAATGAAATGTTTTAATGTAACTAAGAAATAAAAAAATTTAGTAAAATAAAGATTGAAAATTGTCCATTGGATTTGTTAACATCAAGATCAGTAAAGACCTAAACAAGAGTAGCCTTATGAGCATGACATCAGAACCAACTACAATAGGATGTTTTGAAAAATGACCAGAATTTCTGGAATTATGTGCAATAAGAATAAGGAACTAAACAGAAATTGTCAAATATCTTGAAGAGGTAATTTACACTGCAGGAAACTTGATTGGCCAAGGAAGCATAGTAAAAGCTGCTCAACCTTTTTGGTAACCAAGGAAATTCCATGCTATTTTTTCACATACTAGCACTCAAGATTAACAAAAACATTCTCTTTTAAAAGCATCAATCACTGAAAATAGGGTAACATGAAACAACAGGAACACTTATACACTGCTGGTAATGTTGCACCTCTTAGAAACAACTTTCTTTACCTGGAAAAGTTGAAAGATACCCATGTTTTGTGACCCAATATTGCCATAGAGGAATTTGCACTCATGCACATCATGGGTATATATACTAGAATGTGCATATGCACAGTATTATTTTTTAAGAGCACAAATCTTGGAAGTAAATGTCCACCAACAATAAGTATATAAGTATACTGTGGTACAAGGACAAGATGGAACACAATATAATGGATTTATAAAAATAAGTGAATCACAGCTACACATATCTCCATAGATTAATTTCAAAAGCATAATGTGGGAAAAACTCTGCAGAATGATTTAATGTGCAAAACGTTATCAAGAAGGTAGAAATGTACAACTGTGTTTAGCAATATATAATTGTGGTAAATCAATAAAGAACAACACAGATAAAAATGGATTAAAAATTCAAAAAAGGATCTCCCATCGTGGTGCCACGAGAACAAATCTAACCAGGAACCATGAGGTTGTGGGTTTGATCCCTGGCCTCGCTCAGTGGGTTAAGGATCCGGCATTGCTATACCTGTGGTCACAGACGTGGCTTGGATCCTGCACTGCTGTACCTGTGGCATAGGCTGGCAGCTACAGCTCTGATTCAACCCTAGACTGGGAACATTTATATGCCACAGGTTCAGCTCTAAAAAGCAAAAATATAAAATGACACACACAAAAAAAAACATAAAAAAAACAAAAATGAAACAAACAAAAATATTCAAAAAAATCAATGTAGTGTCTATCTTATTGGATTATATACAATATAACCTAAGGGAAATATGAATAAGGAGAGATATATTAGAACTTTAAGTTACTGGGAATATTCTATTTATTCATAGATAATTGATACACAGGCATTCATTTCATTATCATTTGCTTCTTTGAATCCATAGTATATTTTTTCACTAATTTTTATAAAGAATGACTGATGGGATTAGTAAGGAATAGAAAAAGTGTAGAAGATCCTTCAAAGAATCTTATGAAAGAAAAGAGAGAGAGATAAAAAGAGGATATGAAGTCTAAGATAATTTTTATAAGATGAAAGAGACTCTTCTAGTACCACTGAAAAGGATTTAGAACAAGTGCTGGAGGGGCTGTGGAGAAAGGGAACCCTCCTGCACAGTTGGTGGGAATGTAAACGGGTACAGCCACTATGGAGAACAGTTTGGAGATACCTTAGAAATCTATACATAGAACTTCCATATGACCCCGCAATCCCACTCTTGGGCATCTATCCGGACAAAACTCTACTTAAAAGAGACACGTGCACCCGTATGTTCATTGCAGCACTATTCACAATAGCCAGGACATGGAAACAACCCAAATGTCCATCCACAGATGATTGGATTCAGAAGAGGTGGTATATATACACAATGGAATACTACTCAGCCATAAAAAAGAATGACATAATGCCATTTGCAGCAACATGGATGGAATTAGAGAATCTCATCCTGAGTGAAATGAGCCAGAAAGACAAAGACAAATACCATATGATATCACTTATAACTGGAATCTAATATCCAGCACAAATGAACATCTCCTCAGAAAAGAAAACCATGGACTTGGAGAAGAGACTTGTGGCTGCCTGATGGGAGGGGGAGGGAGTGGGAGGGATCGGGAGCTTGGACTTATCAGACACAACTTAGAATAGATTTACAAGGAGATCCTGCTGAATAGCATTGAGAACTTTGTCTAGATACTCATGTTGCAACAGAAGAAAGGCTGGGGGAAAAATGTAATTGTAATGTATACATGTAAGGATAACCTGACCCCCTTGCTGTACAGTGGGAAAATAAGAAAAAAAAAAAAAAGAAAAGGATTTAGAAGAAAGAACATGGTCACAGATCCAGGAGAGACAGAATAAGCTCTAAAACAGGTGGAGAGGGGATATAGGTGAAGAAATGTTTGCATGGCTTCCTCTTTCTTATTTATTAACTGAGAATATAACTTTCTTTCACAGAGATATTTATGATAAAATACCGAAGGACAAATATCACAATGTGATTTTTTTGGAAAGAAAATATAAGTATAAATGCTTAGCTTCTTTGTGACCGACTTCATCTTTCCTTTTAAAAATACTTTTGTGTAGAACATTTTCAATGAACACAAGGGTAAACAGAGTAAATATATTAATCCATTATATATCCATTGCCCCAATCCAAAAATGATCAACACATGGCAATTTTATTTCACCTTTATCCCCATTCATTTTTTTCTAAAGTTATTTTAAAATGAATCCTGGATATTACATCATTTAATCTGTAAACTTTTCTATATGCATCTCTCAGAAAAATGACCCTTAAAAACCATACCCAATATGCTACCATATCATACTATAACACATAATTCTTAATATTATCAAATAACCATAATTGATTTCCTTCTGACACACACTTCAGAAAACTCACACCTTCTATCTCACTAGTGTTTACTTTAATCAGCACCATTCAAACATAATTTAAAATAAATCCATTGTATCCTTATCTTGCAAGAGATCTCATCAACTTCTAGCCACCAAACTCATAGATCTTGTCACATCTATAACACTTGCTCCAGCTTGACTTTTTTTTTAATGGATGAAAATATTCTCCCAAGACTCTTACTTCTGTTCTGAATCACAAGTTATTCAAGTTAATATAGGTTCCAAGGAATTTAGTCCTTGACCCACTTATCAATTAGGATTTTATCACAATAATATTGTCACATAGGAAGGATTAAAAGAAAGTTTTAAAGAAAATGGAGATCTATAATTTGCTTTGCAATTATTCAAAAAAAGGATTGTGCTCTATGATGTGGGGAGAGAGGAAAAAATATGACAAAGCAAAAAACGAATGGGGCGAAATAGATAGGGATTGAACTCACAACCTCGTGGTTCCTGGTCAGATTCATTTCCGCTGTGCCACGTCGGGAACTCCTAGATAGACTTTCTAGCGTTACCTATTAACCCTTCAGTATATGAGTCCTAAGTACATAGATATTTTCTTATATAACCAGAGTACAATGAACAAAAGCAGACACTTAATTTGGCTATAGTACCACTACGTAACCCACTCTTTGTATTCAAACTTTGTCTCAATACTATCGTTTAAAACTTTTTATTTTTTGCTAGTCTAGAATTCAACACAATATCATGCATTGCATTCAGTCTTCTTCAATCTGTGACAGTTTCTCAGTCATCTTTTATCTTTTATGACTGACATTTTTGAAGTAGATAGAACTGAAATTCCATAGAATGTCCCTCAGTCTGGATCCTTCTCCTGTTTCCCTGTGATTAGATTCAGATTTTGTATTTTTGGCAAATAAGTGATAGAGGTGATATTAGGTCCTTCTTGGTCTGTCACCTCAGGAGGACCATGATGTAGATTTGTCTCCTTACTGGTGATCACTCTGTTAAGGTGATGTCTGTGAGATTTCTTCACTGTCAACTTAACCAGTTATTTCTTTTCAAGTAACGAGTATTGGTGGAGAGATATGTAAACATAATGTCTCAAACTTTCACTCCTTAATTTTTACATATATTGATTATTTTCTCTTTTATTCATACTCTAGTATACTAGTTTTTTGTTGTTTTTTAAGTCCCCCTCCCCCCCACAGCATATGGAGGTTCCCAGCTAGGGGTCAAATTGGAGCTATAGCTGCTGGCCTACACCACAGCCACAGCCACAGCCACACTAGATCTGAGGTGTGTCTGTGACCTACAACACAGCTCTAAGTAACAACGGATCCCTGACCCACTGAGTAAGGCCAGGGATCAAACCCAGGTCATCATGGATGCTAGTTAGGTTTGTTTTTGCTGTACCAAAATAGGAACTCCTATTTTTTGTATTTCATTGTGAGAAAGCTCTTTCTCTTCTCCCATTAACTTATTTTTTCTTCTTTTTATGGCCATATGTGCAGCATATGGAAGTTCCCAGGCTAGAGGTTGTATCAGAGCTGCAGCTGCAGACCTACACTGCAGCTGCAGACCTACGCCACAGCCACAGCAACACCATATCCAAGCCACATCTTCGAACTATGCTGCAGCTGGTAACGCCAGATCCTTCACCCACTGAGCAAGGCCAGGGATCAAACCCGCATCCTCACAGACACTATGTTGGGGTCTTAACCTGCTGAGCCACAATGGGAACTCCCATTTACTTACTTATTCATTTATTTATATCTGTTTTGGCATAAGGATTTTTATTCTATTTAATGGATTTTAATCCATTAATATTATAATTTATTTTGGTATGAAAATTGCCCTAGCAGGATCCCTTTCAATTTCCAAATCTCTCCTTTTTAAATATTCCCATCATTCTTTGAGCATTTCCTTAAGTTATGGTACAATTTATTTCAGGCTCATTTTGTATTTTTCCTGTCCCAGCCCTGGAATTAGCCTTTAATCCAAGGAGCTCTAATTCCTTTTAATGTTGAGAATTACATTTAGAAAGTAAGATCTAGATAAGTTAGTAAGGTATGCTAATTACTACTGACTTGTCCTAGCTTTTAGGCCTTTCTGCTTTAGAGAGAAGGAAACATACACATACACACTCATATCTACAATATACCTATATTTATTTCTATATTTATCTATATTTAAAAACTTCATGGAGTTCGCTTGTGGCATAGTAGGTTAAGAAACTGTTGTTGTCACTGCAGCAGCTCAGGTCACTGCTATTA
Source organism: Phacochoerus africanus (assembly GCF_016906955.1). Taxonomy (NCBI): domain Eukaryota; kingdom Metazoa; phylum Chordata; class Mammalia; order Artiodactyla; family Suidae; genus Phacochoerus; species Phacochoerus africanus. Next base: position 98,957,943 of record NC_062547.1, on the reverse strand, counting down.
TGTGGGTTTGATCCCTGGCCCACATGCTGTGGTGTAGCCAAAAATAATAAATAAATAAGTAAAAACTTATTTATGAGAGGTTTGCAGCAATGTGCTAGAACTGGTTTATGAAGGTGCATTACCAATTATTTGTTCTTTTGTGAGCTGGTTATTGCTTGAAATCAGCCATGGGAACATTTACACCATTGTAATTGGCAGCTTCTACAAATCAGGTTTTTTTGTTTGGTTGTTTGGTTGGTTGGTTGTTTTTGTTACCCTCCAAGAGAACCAGTTTAGCAGGACACCTCTGGAAATCTGACATTATTCTCAATATATTTCTTCAGAATACTTATATTATGTGGAAAAGGGGAATTAAGGTTGCTAATCAGCTGACTTTAACAAAGGGAGATTATCCTGGATTATCTATGTAACCCAAGGTACTCACAAGGGTCCTTAAAAGTGGAAGGAGTCAGAAGAAGAGAAAGAAATGTGAGGATGAAAGGAGGGTCAGAAATGCTGTGTACACTGCTGTATTTGCAGATAGAGGAAGGAGGCCACAAGCCAAGAAATGTGGTTGGCCCATAGAAGCTGGAAAAGGATTCTCCCCTAGGACCTTCAGAAGAAATCAAGCCCTGCTGACACCTATTTTTAGTTCAGTGAGACTCATACTGGACTTCTAACCTACAGAACTGTAAGACAACAGATGTTTTGTTTTAAGGCATTAAGTTTGTGGTAATTTGTTATAACAGTAATGGAAAACAAATATGCATAGTATGTACATTTTTTCTTTCAGGGCTCTCTCTAAGCATAATGTCAGTGAGATTCATCCATTTTGTTAAGTATATACATAATTTGTTTCATTTCAAAAAAAAAATAAAGAAAATGGAGATTGAATAATTTTCAGGTCTATAAAAAATTCATGGTGGTGATAAGATTTTGAGTTTTCATTGTGTATTGGTACAGAAAAAGAACCCAGTACATGTACAAAGAAGCATGTCAAAATGGTTCAGTTTGTTCCCAGATTTCTGACACCAGCTAACTTCGATTAAATAGCAGTGAGTAGAAAAGCATTCTGGGATTTGGTATGCAGATGAATTCACTAAGCATTTATTCCTACGGTTTTGGTATACCCACAGCCACAACTGCAATGACACGTATATTTTAAATTTACATTTTAAGCAAGCAAATATAAGACTAAAACTGTCCTTTCTATGGGCCGAATTTAATTTAATTTTAATGGAGCTAAATTTTTTTTCTAAGAGGAACAAAACTATTTTTAATATAAGATTATTAAAAGATACATAGGAACATATGTACATGGCACAATCTTTTTTTGTTTTTGTTTTTGTTTTTTTAGGGCCACACCCACAGCATATTGAGGCTTCCAAGCTAGGGGTCAAATCAGAGCTACAGCTGCTGGCCTACCCCAGCCCATCTATGACCTACACCCCAGCTCACAGCAACACCAGATCCTTAACCCACTGTGTGAAGCCAAGGATCAAACCTGCATCCTCATGGATCCTACTCGGGATGATTAACTACTGAGCCATGAAGGTAACTCCCCATGACATAATCTTTAATCCATAATTTCAGCCTCAAGACATTGTGCTGGCTATCTTTGAATTAAGACATCTCCATGTGGAAGTTTTAAGAGAAGATCATGGGAGTTCCCGTCGTGGCTCAGTGGTTAACGAATCTGACTAGGAACCATGAGGTTGTGGGTTCAATCCCTGGCCTTGCTCAGTGGGTTAAGGATCCGGCGTTGCCCGTGAGTTGTGGTGCAGGTTGCAGACACAGCTCGGATCCTGTGTTGCTGTGGCTCTGGCGTAGGCCGGTGGCTACAGCTCAGATTAGACCCCTAGCCTGGGAACCTCCATATGTCGCGGGAGTGGCCCAAGAAATGGCAAAAAGAAAAAAAATAATTAAATAAATAAAAAATAAAAGAAGATCATAATTGGCATGTGTACAAAGCAATTAAAGATCAACAATTGGATAGTAAGAAAATATTATTCATATAGCCTCTAGAATATCAATTTGGCTTTTAAAATAAATCCTGTCTCAATCATTTAATTTTATAAGAAAATAATAGCACTCTGAGGCAATAACTAATTTATAAAACAGTGAAAGACAAAAATCCTTCTCTCCCCAGCACAGAAATTCACATAGAGAATTTTAAAATATATTTATATTTGACACCTTGGCTGTCAATTCCCTTGTTCTAAAGAGAATGAATTATAATAAAGGCATCTCTGGCTCAGAGAAAATATTCTTGTGGCAGTGCTTTAGTATTGTGACATAGCATTTTGATTTTTCTTAGTGTGTAACTCCACCCCTTCCCACTCTGCTCTCCCCACTGCCTTAAGTAAAGTAGTATTGGATTCTAAAATTATAAACTGAAATCCAAAGTGCATAATGCAAACCATCTTTTTTCTATGTAAGCCAGGATCACTTTGCAGCATACCCCTGCAGGGGACCTAACAGGGAATTTCCAAAAACATTAATGTATTCAAAGAAATGTCAAAATAAAGAAAGCCTGTAAACATTGTCTGTGGGAAGCTTTTTTGTGCCCTTCCCGAATGCAAAATGAACTCTCTTTTTCCCACAGAAGTAGGATCTGTTTCTGCCATCTAGTGACAATAAGGCCAATGGGTGCTTAGAAAAGAAAAATATTTTCTAAACAGATTTAACAAACACATTCAGAGCAACCAAGATTTTGTACACACACACAGGCATGCACACATAAACACACACATACACAAAGATCCTTTAGAAAGGAATCTTTTAAGAGAGTACCCAGAGAGTAACTAGTGTCCAGATGTTCCTGGCAGATCTCTGAAATAAATAAAAAACAAAGCATAATAGTATCTATATATGCAGAGTGCTTTTAAAGTTGTTGAATCACTTTCACATATGTCCTAGTCAGAGTTCACATCTTCACAAGAATCCTAAACAGAGTTCAAGCACTGATTGGGAGTACAGCTCCAGAGTCAGACTGTCTGAATATAAAGCTTAACTGCTCCTGTATATGAACTCTTGATCATGACCCATCCAAGCATAGGGTCCAGCTCTCCTGAATATTAGGCATTAGTTCACTGCCTGTGTCTCATTCCTTCTATCCATTAAGTTCTATTACACAGTTGCATTATAGTGAAAGCAGTAAAGTTAAAAAATATATATATATCACCTTCAGGAGTTCCCACTCTGGTGTGGTGGGTTAAGAACCTGACAGCAGAGGCTTGGGTCACTGTAGAGGAAAGGGTTTGATGCCTGGCCCAGAACAGGGAATTAAAGGATCCCGCATTCCTGCAGTTGTGGCATGGGTCACGTCTGAGGCTAGGATTCAGTCCCTGGCCTGGGAACTTCCATATGCTGTGGATATGACCAAAAAAAAAAAAAAAAGTCGCCTTTATTTAAGACTTTCTGACTTTGAAACTTTACAGGAATACTAATACCTACAAGTAGATATAGAACTATTTGGTGTCAGAGGTACCTGCGGGAGGATTAGATCCAAACTGCTTACTACAGCCATACCTCATTTTATTCCACTTCGCAGATACCAGGTTTTTACAAATTGAAGGTTTGCAGCAATCCTGTGTTAAGCAAGTCTATTGGTGTCATTTTTCCAACAACAGTTGCTCACTTCCTGTCTCTGTGTCACATTTTGGTAACTCTCATGACATTTAAATTTTTCATTGTTATTTATTTTATTAGTTGTGGTGATCTGTGATCAGTGATCTTTGATATTCTTACTATGACTCATTGAATGCTCAGATGGCGGTTAGCATTTTTAACAATAAGGTATTTTTAAATTAACATATGCACATTGCTTTTTTTTAGATATAATGCTGTTGCGCATTTAAGATACTACAGTGTAGTATAGACATAACTTTACATGTACCGGGAAACAAAAATAATTCATATAACTCACTTTATTATGATATTCACTTTATTGCAGTAGTTTGGAACAAAACCCACAATATCTCTGAGGTATGCCTGTATCTTTCAAAGGTTTTAGTTCCCCTACCACCTCTTAGAATTTGGGTTTGAGAGAAAGGAAGAACAGAAATAAAGGCAGTAATGACTTGTTTATTTTTCTATGGTATTGTTTATTTCTTTAATGATTTTACCTAATAAATGAGGCAAAATCTCTATATTTTGCTCAAATCATTCTTTCTAACATCAGGGAAGATGGGAAAATATAGAAAGGGAAAGATAAACTTTTCCAGGGGTATGTGAGTTCCACCCACAATACTGGAGAGAAGGCTGATTATTGAGGTACAGACACAGGCTGGTAAAAGGGGCCTGTGAAAGTCTTTCTTTTTTATTCTGTCTGTTGTTTACATTTATATATCTATGCTTCCAAGAACACATTTTCTGATTTTTATCCTATATCCATGGATGCTCATTTTGATATTCTTTGCTGGTTTGCTCTTATCTCCCCTACCCTTGCATGCTGGAATCCCAGGGAATCATTCCTCAACCTTTTTCTCATTTCTCTCCATTTGCAAAGCTATAGCAATTTTATCCAGCTTCACAGCTTTAAATACCATCTATATATACACTAACAACTCACAAATTTGTATCCGCAGCCATTTCCGTAATTTATATAGCCTACTGTCCCACTGATATCCCTATTTGAAAACATAACTGACATTTCAAAATGAATATGTCCAAAACTGAGTTCCTGGATTTCCCTCTGAAATTTATATGGCCAACCCACTTTTCTAAATGGCAACTCCAATCCTCCAGATTCTTTAGGTTGTTTGTGATAATACGATTTGAACCTTTGGATGTAGGTGGGCCTGAAATTACTACTGTGCTTCCTGGTTACAGTAGCCAATAATTACTTTCATTTGCTAAGAAGAATGAGTCTTGACTATTGTAGCTCCATGTGCCTTGTTAGTATCTCTTAATCATTTTGATCCCAGACTAGAAGATTTATCCTATGGAAATCCTTCTCCAGTCTCACCAGACTGAGTTAGTCACCCTTCTCATATGATGTCACACATGATAAAGTTGTATACTAACAGTACGTCTCAATGCATAATTGTCTCATTATTAATTCAATTGCAAAATCCAAGGAAAGAGATTACATCTATGTCCTATATCATGTGCTCTCTTTTGCAAAGTGCATGTTACATATTCAACATTTAGTCTTGAATAATTACAAACCATATCCTAAATTCAACTCTTTAACTGTGTATCAAATTAAGTCTTAAGCTACAAATAACAAAAATCCAACTGAAATTTCTTAATTTAAAAAGTTATCATCTTACATAACAAGGTGTCTCAAGCTATGTGATTCCAGAATTGGTAAAATTAGAGTTTTAACCTCATCATCAAAGATCTCAGTGTGTCAGATTTGTCCTCAAAATGGTCATAAAGTGACTGCAATAACTTCAGACATCATCTCCAAACATGACAACATTTATAGGAAGGAAGACACTATCTTTTTCTTGAGTCTCTCTTTAAGACTGAAGGAGTGAAGGAATCCTTGGCAGAAGTGCCTTCTAGACTGATACATGATCTCTCACATATCAATGGCCAGAAGTGGCCATTCCATTCTTAAACCAGTCTCTGAGTGATGAAAACACTTTGTTTTGAAATATCATTTGGAGTAGGTGATTAAAGTATTAACCACCATATCATAGCTTAAATTTAAATTGCCCCAACCTGTCTAAATAGGTCATAGTAAAATACCTTTCTAAAATATGTAGCTAGAAGTTAAATTACTGAGCACATTCATCCCAAATCTGATGTAAATATATTTTAAAAAGAAAGCTCAGTTTATTGAGGTGGCAGCTCTCCTATCCCATTGTTCCATTGTCTGGTATATGAATAAATGATGTTCATGAATTACTCCAATTTTCAGAAAGCATAACCACCAGAGTTTTTCTGGCCTGTGTTTCTACCCATAAAGTTCCATGTGTGGGACTTTCATGCCAGAGTGCATGAAGCCAATCCCCCTGCTATTTGCTCATGTCTCTCTTGGTAGTTGCTGCCTTAGAAAAGAAGTAGAGTTGGGAGATGGGAGAATACTATTTTGCTTATCTGAGAGGCTAACACCTGTAAGGTGGAAGATGATGGGGAAAAACTCTCCAAAAGGGAGAGAATTATAATCTATTTCAATAAACTTAAATAAAATAAAATAAAAACCTAAGAATAAACCTGACCAAAGAGGTGAAAGACATATGCTGAAAGCTATAAAATATTAATCAAGGAAGTTTTTTTTTTTTTTGTCTTTTTGCTATTTCTTTGGGCCACTCCCGTGGCATATGGAGGTTCCCAGGCTAGGGGTCAAATCGGAGCTGTAGCCACTGGCCTACACCAGAACCACAGCAACACGGGATCCGAGCCGTGTCTGCAACCTACACCACAGCTCACGGCAACGCCAGATCGTTAACCCACTGAGCAAGGGCAGGGACCGAACCCGCAACCTCATGGTTCCTAGTCGGATTCGTTAACCACTGCGCCACAACGGGAACTCCTAATCAAGGAAATTAAAGAGGAGTCAAAGGAATGGAAAAATATTCCATGCTCCTTGATTGGAAGAATTAATATCATAAAAATGGCCATACTGCCCAAAGCAATCTACAGATTCAATGCAATCCCTATCAAATTACTCATGACATTTTTCACAGAACTAGAACAAACAATCCAAAAATTTATATGGAAACATAAAAGACCCAGAATTGCCAAATCAATCCTGGGGAACAAAAACCAAGCAGGAGGCAAAACTCTCCCAGATTTCAGGCAATATTACAAAGCTATGGTATCAATACGGTGTGGTACAGGTACCAAAACAGACATACGGAACAATGGAAGAGAACAGAAAACCCAGAAATAAACCCAGATGCATATTAATCTTTGTTAAAGGAGGCAAGAATGTAAAACGGGAAAAAAGAGTCTTTTCAGCAGGTGGCGCTGGGAAAACTGGACAGCCACATGTACATCAATGAAACTGCAACACACCCTCACACCATGAACAAAAATAAACTCAAAATGGATTAAAGACTTAAACATAAGACAAGACACCATCAAACTTCTAGAGGAGAACATAGGCAAAACATTCTCTGACGTCAACCATACAAATGTTTTCTCAGGTCAGTCTCCCAAGGCAACAGAAATAAAAGCAAAAATAAACCAGTGGGACCTAATCAAACTGACAGCTTTTGAACAGCAAAGGAAACCATAAAAAAAAAAAAAAGACAATCTATGGAATGGGAGAAAACAGTTTCAAATGATGAAACTGACAAGGGCCTAATCTCTAAAATCTACAAAAAACTTGCACAATTCAACAGCAAAAAAAAAAACACAAAAAACAAAAAAAACAAAAAACCAAAAACCCAATTCAAAAAAGACCTAAATAGGCATTTCTCCAAACAAGATAATACAGATGTCCAAAAAGCACATGAAAAAATGCTCAACATCACAAATTTTTTAGATAAATGCAAATTGAAACTAATATGAGGTAGCACCTCACACCTGTCAGAATGACCATCATTAACAAATCAACAAATAACAAATGCTGGAGAGGGTGTGGAGCAAAGGGTACTCTCCTACACTGTTGGTGGGAATGTAAATTGGTACAACCACTATGAAAAACAGTACGGAAGTACCTCAGAAAATTAAATATAGAACTCCATATGGCCCAGCAATCCCACTCTTGGGCATATATCTGGACTAAATTTTCCTAGAAAAAGAAACATTCACCCGCATGTTCATTGCAGCACTATTCACAATAGCCAAGACATGGAAACAACCCAAATATCCATCAACGGATGAATGGATTAAGAAGATGTGGTATATATACACAGTGGAATACCAGCCATAAGAAAACAAAATAATGCCATTTGTAGCAACATGGATGGAACTAGAGACTCTCATACTAAGTGAAGTAAGTCACAAAGAGAAAGACAAATAACCATATGATATCACTTATATCTGGAATATAATATAGGGCACAAATGAACCTTTCCACAGAAAAGGAACTCATGGACTTGGAGAGACTGGTGGTTGCCAAGGGGAAGCAGAGGAAGTGGAATGGATTGGGAGTCTGGGGTTAATAGATGCAAACTATTGCATTTGGAGTGGATAACCAATGAGATCCTGCTGTAGAGCAAAGGGAACTTTATCTAGCCACTTATGATGGAGGATAATGTGAGAAAAAGAGTGTGTGTGTGTGGTTGGGTCACTTTGGTGTACACAGAAATCGACAGAACACTGTAAACCAATTATAATGGAAAAAATAAAAATCATTACAAAATAATAAAAAAGAATTTCATAAATAATTAGCAAAAAATAAATAAATAGGACTCTGTCAATATGTAAAAATTAGAGCTAGGTAAGAAAAATATTTAGCTTTTTTTCCTTGAAGGAATAAATAACATAAACTCAATCAAACTTTGAAGAATCCAAATAATTGATACTCTTTCAACATTACTCCAGAACCTCAAAGGAAGCTAATCAAATGGGAGGAGTGGGAGTTCCTATTACTAGTAACACCTTTCTTCCCTTTATCAAATGCTCTCTTTCTTTTCTGTTGCAAGTAAAATTAGAATATTTTCATATGGAGTTCCCATCGTGGTTCAGTGGTTAACGAATCTGACTAGGAACCATGAGGTTGCAGGTTTGATCCCTGGTTAAGGATCCGGCGTTGCCACGAGCTGTGGTATAGGTTGCAGACACAGCTTGGATCCTGTGTTGCTCTGGCATAGGCTGGCAGCTACAGCTCTAATTAGACCCCTAGTCTGGGAAACTCTATATGCCGCAGGTGTGGCCCTAAAAAAGGCAAAATATATATATATATATATTCATAAAGATCTACCAAACCAGTGGCTAACAGTTATTGAACATACACCATGAATAAAACACTATGTCAAACACATCACTCCATTTAATTCACAGAACCATGTGATACAAGTATGCATACTTTGATTTTATTGATGTAAACTGAAGCCCAGAGAAGTACAGTAGTTTGTACAATATTACCAAGCAAATGACTGAGTGAAGATATGAATCTAGATCAGTTTGATGGCAAAGCTCACTAGGTAAGACATTAAATTTTATAGAGTTGGATTCTTTTATCTCATAGATAATTCTAAAAGATAGTGTCTCCTCTTTACAGAAATTCTGACAACCCCTAATGCATAAGGTCAAAGTATTATGCAGGGAGTTCCCATCATGGTACAGCAGAAATGAATCTGACTAGGTACCATGAGGTTGTGGGTTCGATCTCTGGCCTTGCTCAGTGGGTTAGGGATCCAGCATTGCCATGAGCTGTAGTGTAGGTCACAGATGTAGCTCAGATTTGGCATTGCTGTGGCTGTGGCGTAGGCTGGCAGCTGTAGCTCCAATTAGACCCCTAGCCTGGGAATCTCCATATGCTGTGGGAGCTACCCTAAAAAAAAAAAAAAAGTATTATGCAGATAACTGAAATTTCTTCAATAATTGTCACCAGCTAAGTCCAACATATTATGTTGTCATAAACAATGACAACAAGATGTTTCTTAATTATTCACTGAAATAATGTGCATAATTTTGGCTCAGGTCATTGTCCAGATTAAGTTGTATACCAACGTCTAATTTTGGGGAATGAGAAATTGTAGGATTTTTTTTTTTTTGGCCGTGCCCACAGCTTGGGGATGTTCCCAGGTCATGGATGAAACCCAAGCCATAGCAGTGACAATGCCAGACCCTTAAACACCACCAGGAAACTGAGAAATTATAGTCTTTTTGCATGTTCAGATGAAGCAGAGACCTAGAGGAGTTGGTGAGTGTTAGTGATGTCTATGAAATCACCACTTGAATAGCTGTGCTTTTTGTTTCTTTTTAGGTTAATACATGGTATAAAAGAGAAACTTTTGCCTAGTGACATGACACAGTGGAATTTATTTGGCCTCTCTGCGTGGTTGGTTCTACTTTCCTATATCATTTGTGGCTACTGCATACAACAGAGGTCTGAAATGAGTGTTTCTACATATATACTCCTAAAGAAAACCGGTTTCAAAGGCAAAAGTAGAAATCCTTGGAGAAAAACAGAAATGCTTACCTAGAAAAAATAATTTTAACTACAATAAGAGTTTTCTAAATGACAGATGCAGATATATTTCTTTACTTATCTTTATCTCAATTTTTCTATAGAAAATTCTATAAATTTTATCATTTTCAAAATTGCAAAAGAAATGTGTACTTGCTATATCATGTTGAATAATACAAAGGCATTAAAATGTTATTAGCTAACATTCTTTCCCCAGCTATGCCCCTGAGTTAAATGTTAAATTTTTAGTGTATATTCTTTGAGGCATGACTCTATGCTCTTACCAATACAAAGGTTTTTTTTTTCTTTTAAGAGAAATTGGTTCATACAATACCTGTTTTCCTACCACCACCCTTTTTAAAAACAAGAGCATCTATTCATATCAGGATGTGTTCATTTAACTCATTTACATTATTATGTGCAAAAAATTCTCTGTTATAATTGTATCTTAACTTTTACCTATCTTTAGATAGATTAATTCTAGGTCTTTGAAATTATAAACAAGGATAAAATAAACCCCACTGTATATGTGTTTTATGTATCATTATTTTTTATTTTTATACACTGCATTCCTAAAAGTAAGTAAGCTAAGTCAAAGATGTATGTATATGTTAGAACTTAATAGATAGTGGCATTTTATTCTCCAAATGTTTACTCTGAGCTGATACATCATTTATTGTCTAGCTAGGACTCTATCTCAGAGGCATAGAGAAAAGATAGATGGGTTTCACCTGCGTTCTTGTAAAATTTATGGTACCTAAAGATTTGCTTGTAACTTGGTTTTACTCACCAAATGTAAATAAAAGTTATGTCAAAAAATGATATAAGAAGGGAAAACTAGAACAGCTGATAAAACGATAAAGAGCAATTAAATTCACAGGCATTCAATTTCATTAACTAGAATACACATGAGTTCGCCACCACATCCTTCTCCCTTAACTAAGAAAATAAAGTTCAAAGATCCTTACCTCATGACAAGAGACATTTTCTAAGAAAGGAAATGCATTATTTTTTCAGAGGCTGATATACATCCAAACAAAGAATACTCTGGTGCTCTGTTTTTCATTCACTTGTTTACATGAATCTTATTAACTTAGAAGACGGGGAAGAAAAGAATCCTTGCCATTTGAATGGTTTCAGTGGGCTTGTCCTCATGTGACCTGAAAGTATGTAAGAATGTTTTAAAATAAATTCCACTTTCATAAATTGCTAAAGCACTGTATCTCTTAAACAAATATATAATTAATTATCAGTATCATTTCAAAAGTTAAAGCAAGGAGAAATCAGTCAGAATTGTATACTAAATTGGATAGTGTGCAAAATATCTTGTCCAAAAAGATCAATCTTGTTAAAAATTTTTTAAAAATAAGTGATGTTTTCCATCTTGTATAAGCCATCAATCATCAATGGCTAGTTACAATAACTTATGGAAGCACTGCAATAATGAGAGTATATTGGTAAATTTCACATGGGTGTAGCCAGTAAGATCTCCTCTGTTATGTGATCACGAGCTTTGCCCCAATCCTAAATGTGACCTGGGTTCGGAAGATATTTGAGGAAAATAAACAAATAGAATGATTACAAGTCCACTATCCAAAGTCAAGATATGTTGTAATGATGATATAAAAATCATGCCTTGCTAACAAAAAGGAAGCAGCGATATTGTTTCAATCTGAAAAAGAATATTAAACATGACAAAATTCCTGATTTAAATAGCTTAAAGCTAAAAAGAACATTCTAAACTTTGATGTTTTCTAATATACTATGATAAGTTAAAATCCAGGAAAATGTATTTCCTTAAGCATTATTATGAAACTACATATTATATATTCCATTCCCCATTTTAGGCAGGTTTTCACAGAAACAGATTCTGACATGAAGCACAAGTGGCTTATTAAGGAAGAATTCCCAGGAGAAACTTATAAGGGAGTAAAGAAAGCAGAGCATAGAAAGGAGAAGCAGTAAACAGGGGTGAGATTTCAGGCAACGTCCCACAGAGGGTAGCTTCACAGTGACCCTGGCAGGGAATTCTGCAGTGTATGTTTATCTCAAAATTGTCCTCTCTGCAGGTAAGGAAGCTGGGGTTTCATGAACCAATCACTGGTTCTTATGCTCCCAAGAGTAAGTGTCTCCAGTGACTTGAGGGCAGTACTCTGAAGAGAATTTCAAGTGAATACTATTAGTTGCAAAAGTATACAGAAGGTGGGAGAGTGGTGTAGAATGTAAATGGGATCTGCAGGGCTCTGGTTGAAACCCTGCAGTTTCAAATTTTATCAGCACCATTCAGAAAATGCCAAAACCAAACACAACCTGTCCCAGTCAGTCTAAATTAGGTTACACTGCACTTTCAAATGTTTCCCAGATCTCAGGAGCTTCAAGTACAAGTTTATTTTTGTTCATGATAAATGTCCATTGTAGGCCAGCAGAGGGCTCTGATTATTGACCTGACTCAAGGATCTAGCTTCTAAAGTGTTGTCCTTAGCCACGAAGCTAGGGGTAAGACAACTCTAGAAGATCTTGCACTGACAAGGAAATATTTTGATCCAGAAGTGACATACATTACTTTTGCTCAGAATTCAACAGACAGAACTAGTCATGGCCCCTTCCTCACAACCACAAAAGGGCCTGAAAGCTATGTACTGTCATACATCTACACCTAATAGGTGAAAATGGGAAATATTTAACAAATGATAACCACCACAATGCCCAGTGGACCAAATATCTAAACCATCACTTTTAAACAAGGTAAGGCTATAATTATGTAAAATTCTAAAATCTGAAGTCAACATCAAGATACACACATGGTTCAAATAGATCAAATAATTTCTCTATTATAATAAGTTGAGTTAAATTCTGTTAGCATAAGTCATAAACTGGAAAGTAATATATTATAAATCATATATATTTTATAAAAAATATATAAGAAATAATACTTTAATGTATTATTAAATTTTAGATAATAAAATTTAAAATGTAAATGTCTAAACAAAACCCTACATTAACAGGAATAAGAAAAGCACAGAGGAACTAGAAGAAAAAGTATATATTTCTTGAGGATAAAAACCAATTTCCAAAACTCCTGCAGGAAAGGTGGATCAAGGAGAAGGACAACAGCATAAAAATTCAACATTTATATGGATAAAAGTTTACCCAAATACTAATGTGATATTATTAAACATGTGCATATACTCATCTCCTAAAAGATGAAAATATGAGAATAAAATTATTTCCAAAATGGTATTATTTTTCCTTTTTTCAATTCTGTAAGAGTTTTATGTCCAAATAGATAAAACAATGAAGTGAAGGAAGAGTTAGTTTTTGGAACATCTGTGGTTATGTTTCTTAATGCTCAAGAAGGGGCTTCCAATAAGCAGGCCCTTGAAGTAAAATGTTATTTTATACCAAACTGTGGCCAGTTTAGAAGTCTATAACCTAACGCTATGCTATATAGTACAAGAGAATCTCAGAACAAATGTTGGAGACTGTATTTCCAAGACAGTATTGAAGAATATTGTATTATTTGAATAGAAAAAATGTATTATTTTATAGAACCATCACATATGGAGTAGGATACATTTGCTAATAACCACGACTACATGCTTTCAAGATTAGCCTTGAAAAGTTAAATATATTTAGAAACTAAGGGTCAATCAATTGATTGTCAATTAATCGATAAACCTTACTTAAAATCTACTAAATCAAGTAATATAAACTTAAACTTTCTACTGCATAATGCCACTCAAAACATCATAGAGAAAAATAGTTATTTAGGGAAGATTATCAAGAATATGAAGTCCATTCATTCTAGAAACTAGGTCAACAGTCAGCATTTTTTTAAAAGAAGGCTAATGCAATAGGGAAAAAAAAGTCTCCAAATTATTTTTATTCCCATTAAAAATAAAATATACTTATATTGAATCTCATGGGGAAAAAACACATTCTTATTAACTTAGATTATTTACTAAAGTAATATCAGTTGAACATTAGCACTGATGTTCTGCCACTAAAATATTTATCATGGCATGATCGAGATAATTCACTAACTTCTCTACTCTTACATTGTATAGTGCATTTGTTGATCCAGCAAATATTTATTAAGAACTTCTTACCTACCTTTGTGTCTCTATATCTTAATTTATCTTGTTCTGGAAACATCCTATTGAGGTTAGTATCATTATCCCTCCTTATAAAGGCAAAGTTATGTGCCTAGATTAAAATAGTGACTTACTTTTAGAGCCTGGGTCCACATACCTTATATTCAAAGAAACAAGTACCTGGCTCCTATTATGTGCCAGGCATTCCACTAGCAGGCTCTGGGATAACAGAAATAAACAAGAAATGGTCTCTGCCCTCTCTTACCTGGGTCTTTCTTACTCCTATTCTAGAGCCTCCTTGTTAAAGCTGGTGAGGTAACAAGAAACCTATTACTGAGAAGCAACAAATCCCACCTGTTTCCAAGAACTCTTGTATGAGCTGAACTAATGTTTTATTATAAAGTGGCTTAAGTTGAAGCTTTGAAGCTGTTTATAGACCTGACATTGCTCCTCACTTCTACTGATATTCTGAAATCTCTCTTTGCACAAGTTGGATTATCAAAGGGTGGCATGAGTGGGTCATATAATATAGCCACCCCTCTCCCATAGAAATGCCTTTTATTCTGAGGGTTTGGGATGGAAATACTATAAATTTGGTTGTGATGATTGCTGTACAACTATAAATTTAATAAAATTCATTGAGTAATTAAAAAATAAAAGAAAAAAGAAATGATTTTAATTCATCATACCATAGAAAGATCACATCTCCCAATATTTAAGTATTTTACATAAAATAGACTTACGATACTCTTTATGATAAATATATTTTCAATGCTTCTTTTTTACCATATACAAATATATAAATTTCTTTTACCTGATCTTGGTTTCATGAACAGTTCATATGCTGCTTCAAAGCCACTCGTTTCCTTTTACCTTAGAGATGGAGATCACAATTTCGTTTTCTGATTGGTTTCTAGAAAGCTGAGCATCAAAGATTATGATCTACTTCTAGCAAGTGCACAGAACTTCATGGCAAATATTTTATATACCAACCTTACCCCTTATTCCATTTTACTTTTTTATTCTTATGTTTCCTGCAGCTTTTTTACACATTTAAAATTCATTTCAGTCTTCACGTATGCTTATAAGTTCTGATAAATAATTTTCCTTACAATCAGAGTACTGGTATATTAATAACTAAAAAACAAACACTCTGGAATTTATTTGCAAGGAAACATGTTCCTGATCTCGCAGAACTTATCTGTTGAAAAGGTAGGAAAGAGTAACAGCAACACAACTTTTCAATAAACTTTTGGAAATGAAGATAATTTCAAGTAATGTTGTTGATAAAATAATAAAGATGGAAGTCAGAGTTACAAGCAGAAATAAAAATTTCAGTACTGACTGAAAAACAGCACAACTAAGGTTCATGGGTTCACAGAGAGACACAAGCTGAGTTGCTTGTGGAACCAGTTTTCAGTCTTCCTGGCTCTCATGCTGAGGAACATGACTATTAGCAGTGTATTAAGCACACTGGAAAATTTGAAAAAAAAAAAAAAGCTATTTTCCATAGCAATGGAAGATACAGACACTGGTGGTCTAATGACCATATACTTATAAGGTGTGGGTTAACCTGAAAGATCCTCTGAGAACATTTATTCCAAATCTATGTAATGAAATGAAGAGTCTAATAAGAATAGTAGTAGATAATAGTTAAGTTCATGGTTTTGAACTTTGAGTTCACAAATGATCATGTTCATCAGGTGTATATATTCAAGAAGACTGTCAATAGTAAGCCCATTGACTTCCAAATCCTGGTGAATGAGTATGCTGCAATCAGTCACTAAAGGGAATACAGAAGCCTCTCCCACAGGAACAGGAGTTCCATGAAACCAAACCACACCAGGACGGAGGAGAGTCAGGTGCGCGCCTCTTTCCCCGTTCACTCCCGTCCCAGGGTTTAGTGGACTCAGTTATGAATCAACTTTCTCTGCATTTTAAATTTTCACTTGGAAATTAGAGAAGTTATCATTAACACATCATAATTAATACTGTGTAACTGCATATGTGGAGAAATTACCCATTTTGTGATCTAATATGTTGGCATGATGTTCAACCAGTGTCAAACAAGAGGGAAACAGAAATTTCCCCAGGGAACAGACATGTCAAAAAAGTATTTTTCATTTTATAATTTCTTAGTTCCTATTTGTAATAGCCCAGTTTTTATAAATAACCTGTAACTTATGTGCTGAGGTTCCAGGAGAGGTGCTCATAGAGCTGTTCCTGTAACAACCCTCTCACAGCAGAGGAGGACAAGCAGGGATCTTCGGGTGCATTTTAGTGCAGTTAAGAAAAGCTTGTAGTTTGAAGGCTAATTGTCTGTTCTGAAATCCTTTTTATGAAATGTCTTCACAAGATATATAACTCCTGAGCTTCAATTTAATTACAGGTAAATATAAATAATAACACTGAGGTACAGGATTCCTGAAAGCATTAAATGAGATGATATGTGTAATGAACACTGCAACTGAAAGAGCAGTTGATAATTTCTAAATAAAAATGTATTGCATGTTGTTTTTAAGTGAGAAATCTAATAATGTGCTTACATCTTGTCCATGACTTTAATAATTTATTTAATAATTAATAATGTTTAAAGAATAGTTAATAATAATGATTAATAATTTATTTAAATTAATTGATATAAAGGATACCATAACACAGTTTATGAAAGAATTTTATCTTAGATTCTTTGTAGTTATCTTAGATTTAAAATAATAGAAGAATTAAGATCATGAATTTATCAAATATTTTTAAGCTAGCAGAATTATGTTCACAGTTCAATTTTGAAATTAAAGAGAATGCAAAAAAGACTGATGGAGAATAAATGTCTAACATCTTTTATAATTATTCTTTATTGAAAATTGTATCATTCAATCCATAAAAAGGGCTTTTGAAAACCACTTTCTCAAGTGAAATCTGATCAAATAGGAGGTTTTACTTACATTAATAAATTGAATGAACAGTTTTAATTAAAAACTCATGCTATTTTCAAAATAATGCTGAAGCATAGATTTCTGATCAATTGTAACTGCCAGATGGGAGATTTTCATAAGCTGTTTTTAATATTTCACTTTCATGAGCACTTCACTGAAATATGCTGCCTACCAATCTCAAATACAAATGCTATTCAATCACAGTATTAAAACAATGTAATAACTTAAGTACTTTTCTATAATTTTTGTTGATAGACTGTAAATATAAAGTATGAAATTCAATAATTGAATTAAAAAGTCTTTTCACCAAGTTACTTTAAGAAAATTTCCAGAGCAAGCACTTTGACAAGGAATTATGACGTACCTGGTCAGGAAGCTAAGGTCCTAAGACGATAACTCGACAAGTGTCACTGCTGACTACAATGAAAAAAAATAATGCATATGTGTATTTTCCATAAGATGTTTATGAATATTAAGTTTTATGAAATTATATTTATCACTGAGTGTCTTAGTATAAGAGAGAGGAAGAAAGCATTGCTTATTTAGGAAATTTTTCATGTCTAAAAATGACATTTTGCTTTTGCGAAGGATTTTGACATTTGTTATTTTATCCAATTTTCAAAATATCCCTGTGATTTAAGAAAGGCATTGCTTATCCTGCTTAATAAGTAAAACCAAGACACACAGAGTTGTCAGGGTTTGCTAAAGGCATAACAATGATTTTAGAGCCCAGGTCTGGAGTCTCCAATGACACTATTCTCACATTTAGGTAGAGGTAAAATGGCTGAACATTCCTCAGCGAAATGCGGAAAGAATTAGAACCTAGAAAGAATAAGAGGAATTCATTTTTTACTTTCTCTTGAAGTTCCTCAAGAAAACTCAGCATGTAGGAGTTCCCGCGTGGCTCAATGGTTAACGAATCCGACTAGGAACCATGAGGTTGCAGGTTCGATCCCTGGCCCTGCTCAGTGGGTTAAGGATCCGGCATTGGCCATGAGCTGTGGTGTAGGTTGCAGATGTGGCTCGGATCCCATGTTGCTGTGGCTCTGGTGTAGACTGGCGGCTACAGCTCCGATTCTACCCCTAGCCTGGGAACCTCCATATGCCGTGGGAGCGGCCCAAGAAATGGCAAAAAGACAGAAAAAAAAAAAAACCCAGCATGTAATATCCTAATGATATACAATGATATTCTCAGTTCACAGATGAAGAAATTAAGATCTGATTATTTGAAATAATTTTCCCGAGTTATAAGCAGGGTAAATCCAAGACTTTGGGAAATCATTTGCACCGAAATTCTGGATGTTCACCCACAATAGAATAGATTTTAATAAGACACTTCAGCACATTCTGCAAATACAGTGAAATTTCTTTTTGAGAATTAGTGCCAAGCACTATGGTGCCACAGACCAACTAACTGTTCTTTTTCAAGGCTCCTAACTTCCCCATTCTCTCCCTTCCTTTGAGTAAATAAACCCTGTGTACCTTCTCAGATTCTTTTGACCACATTTTCCTTTCTCTCTTTTGATCAGGTTCCCATTCATATCACTCCCTTTCTGGACTTTGAAGAAAACTCTTTAGCACAAGGGACCTCTCTTCCTGAGTGGCACCAAGGGGTCAGATAATGTAACCTAATGGTAGTATACAGGTAAAAACTTTTTGGAGTTCCCACTATGACACAGTGGGTTATGATCCAGTGTTGCTGCAGCTCTGGCTGGGATTCCATTCCTGGCCTGGGTACTTCCATATGGTGTGGGGATGACCAAAAAAGACATAAATAAATAAATAATAAATACATAAATAAAAACTTGCCATGGAGTTTGACCAATAGATAAGAGGGAGCTGAGGAGAAAAACTTCTCCTTCTTTCATTCTCCTAGGTGTGATTTATTGTTATCCTACTTCTGGAGAAGTGCTATGTTCTGAGTGAACACATCTGCTGAGCAACCTGCAGTATCTCTTAGTGACTCATCATGCAAGGGTGACCACTGTTGTAAAATAATGCATTAAATGGCTTGCAACATTTCTTGTCTCACCAGCTTTTTCCTTCTTCCTTCAGATGCCTTGCATCTTCCAAAAAAAAAAAAAAAAGCATTTTACTCCTTACCACTCTTTATTTTTCCTCATATGAATAGACAAACTCTTTGAAGTCTAAACATTTACCATCATTTCTGACTTAGGGAAGTTTTGTAATGAGTTAACTTTCTTAGAATGCAGTTGAATACAAAAAAAAAAAAATTAAAAGAGCCTAGAATTGGGTATTAGTGATATAATTTCATTAGGTAATTTTAATTTCCCAAAGATCAGAAATAACTTATTCAAATTTAAATGAGACATATTTCAAAGTCAAATATTGGCCATGTGAGTTTTACCAGTAGCATCATCATTTCAGATGGCTATTTGTAAGATATAAAAAAGAAAATAGTGCATTTATCTCTTTTCCCAGGTGTTTTATATATTTATATATATTTCCTCATTAATATAATTATTCCATAATTAGGTGTGATTATTTTCATTTTCTACAGAGAAAACAGAGGCTCAGAAGTTTGAAAACTTTGCATTAAATCACTTGAACAATCAGTTACTTAGATATAATTCAAACTGAGATGTAACATCCAAGTTCATGTAGAAGATTTTTAAAAAAGATATATTAACATTTATAGGCTATGGTATTTTTTAAAATATCACAAGTATCTGCATTATTTTGCTAAGGTGCACTCATAATAAATAGTGTGCCATAAACAATACCAAGATAATAAGTTGCAACCCTCTGATCTGAAAGAATTAATTCAACTTTTTGATAGCAAATTTCAACTAGTTTTTTCCTCAGTAAAAAATTCTGGCATACTTAATAAAGTAGCAGATGCTATCCCAATGAACACAAAATATAAGAGCATTCTTCTTTCACTGGGCATTTGACAGTCTGTAAGGGAAATCAGGCAGCTGGGTCATAGCATAGTAAATTATTTAAAAGTCAAATATGCTCACCTCACGCCATATGCTGAAACAAATTCCAGATGTAGTATTAAAAAGTATATTTTGAAAATCCAGCCAAAGAAAATGAAAATAATATTGAAAACTTATCAAACCAAATGATAAAGAAATCATCTTCTACAGTTTGAATTTATAAAGTGTATTCTACACAAGGAATAGTGACAAATGTCACCATAACATTTGAAATGTTAACATTAAAAAAAAACTTAAAATGACAAATTTTTCTGCAAACTTATCATTGGATTAAACATTTGATTACATTCTTTATATGTTTAAAACATGAACTATTTAAACTTCTGAAAGTCACTGAAAATATAAAAGAAAAACAGCCAATAGCTTAAATAATTAACATCAAAAAGAAAAATATTATCAAACATACATTTGAAAATATTTAAACTTTCTAGTAGCTAGAAAATGTAACTTAAAACAAATACAATTTGATATGTTAAACAATAAAAATAAATAAGTAAATAAATGCCCCAAATGCTGGTAACGTGTGAGGAATTAAACATCCCATTCATTTCCTGATGACAACATAAATTGGCACAATTATTCTAGAAAGCAATTTGGAAAATACTTTGTCAAAGTAGTTCCCATGGTTCATGGTCCAAAGAATCTAGCCTAAGGAAATTAGCCAAAATATGACCAAGTTAAATATAGTATGGCCTAGCATTGAACTAAGGACAATTAAAAACAACCCACTATCTAACAGTAGAGGAATGTTTCAGGATATTATCACAGATCCACTGAGTAAAATATTGGGCTGTTTTTAGAATATTAAAGTGAAAAGACTGTTTAAAAATGAAGACTAGGGAGTTCCTATCATGGCTCAACACGTTAAGAACCTGACATTATGTCTCTGAGGATTCAGGTTCCATCCCTGGCCTCTCTCAGTGGTAAAGGATCTGGAGTTACCACAAGCAGCAGTGTAGTTCACAGAATCAGCTTGGATTTATTGCTGCTGTGGCTGTAGTGTAGACTGGCAGCTGCAGCTCCAATTCAACCCCTAGCCTGGGAACTTCCATATGTTTCAGGTGTGCCCATAGGGAAAAAAAAAAAAAAGAATGAAGACTCGTATTTAAAATAAGTACTTCCTGAAGCAAAATTATTTGATTCTGATGACTACTGGAAGCACATTTTAAATTGTTTATTATTAATTATAATTATTATATTTTAACTATTGTAAGGATACTTTAAAATGCTTTCTAAAAAATTGAGTGGAATACATTAAAATTCTAATAGCAGTTGGATTCAAGGATGCACTTTTTTTTCCTTTTCAGCCACATATCCACAGTGTATGGAAGTTCCAGGACCAGGAATCTAATCTGAGCCACAGTGCAACCTATGCCACAGCTGCTGCAATGCCACATCCTTAACCCAGTGTGCCAGAGAGGGAAATCCTGTGGATGAATTTTGATATGTGTCCTGTTTTCCACGTTTTCCCTAAGATGGGTCCTCTACATCTATATTTTTATAAAGAGGCTACATATCAAAACTGTTAGAAAAAGACATGCCTAAACACCGGAATAAGAAATAGCATGATCCAGATAAATAGGGACAGAAAATAAAAGTCAACAACAAATGTTTTGTAAGCACTGCCTCCTACTAGCTGGATTCACATACACGTGACTTCAGTAGGACATGTGTATCTGGTGAGTGAAGGAATTATCTAAATTAGAGAATATAATTAGGTCTAACCTTTAAAACTCAGAGAAACATCACTATCAGGGCAAATGACACTAAACAGAACATTATGATGCAAGTAGTAAAAATTAAGTAATATTATAAATGATTTATGTTGAATTTCTCTGTCTCACCTAGTATCTCATAGGGTGGTGCCCCTAACTTTGCAAATGAATATTTTTCAATAAAGAACTTGGAAAGTTAATTGAAACAGGAAGAGGGGAAGGGAGAGAGAGAGAAAAAGAGTGGGAGAGAGAAAGGATACATATAGATAGGCAGGCAGACAGAAGGATGGATAGAAAAACAAATCTCTCTTCTGTGTTTGAGCATTTTGCATATGGCCCCACCCTTCCAGGTGTTTATGACGATGCTTCTTAGCACTAAGCTACTGGAAACAGCTCTCATTCAATAACAAACCTGCACATCACATCGTCTGGGCCTCCCTCAATCATCACTCTGAATGTGAAAGTCTAATTGAATTGAACCTGCTGATATGGCTTGACAAATCTCATAAACAAAAGAGTGTAAAAATGACTGATACTGGGTTTTGACACTGTTTATTTCCTTTTACATAGGAACCGACTGTTTTTTTAAGACTCAAATGATATCCTGGAAACCTGGGAGTCCTCTGAGTCCTTAGTATAGCGATCTGTTCTCTCCACCAACTCCCTTTCTCTGCTCCTGCCATCAACAGGACAATACCAATAATAGCTACCATTTATTGAGTCATGTGCCTCCCATGTACCAGGCACTTTGCATCTGTTATCTCATTTATTTCCAAGCACAACCTTGTGCGGTTCCGACAATGGCTCTCGGAGGGCTATATATGGCTCTTGAAACACACTAGCAGCAACACTTCTATCTGCTCAGAAGACTAATTGGACCAGTTCTCAGAAATGCTGTATGGAAACAAATTTTTAGGATTTATGATCAGCACGGTGATCTTCTCACACAACCTCTAGCAGGTGATCTAAGAAAAAGTGCAAAACCAGAAATGAGATTGACATAGCAGAAAGAAAACAAGCGTAAATGCCATGTGTACATTTGGTTCTCTACTTGGTTCCTGGTTCTGTTGTTCAGAAGTTGGGCGATCTTAAGACACTACAAATCGCCAACTCTCTAAGCCTTAAAAACCTCATATTCATATCAGAATGATCACCATATTAGTTAAGGAATTTTTCTTTCATTTTTAAAAATTTATTTTTTTTTTCTTTAAGTGTTCCAGCCACATTGTCTGAATGTTATGGCTGCAATATTTTCTCGGCTTTTGTCCACTCTCAGCAAAGGGATTATAGTCGCAGATGCGTTGGAAAGTTGTAAGCCAGCTCTTAAAGCAAAAGTGTTGCAGCGTGGACACCTTATAGCTCTTTGAGGAAGAGCAAGCAGGTTCTCCAAAGTGAAATCGTCACAGGATGTTTATTAAAGCAAAAGTACACTCTCAAAGGGAGACTGGGCCTGCCCTTCGATTAGGACTGACCTCCGCTTTACAACTGGGTTTTTCTTATACCCTAACGTGGAGGACCTAAGTGAGGACCTGTGTGGGGCCTGATTGTTGATTGGTGTCTTGCATGGAGCACATCTGATCTTCAGATTGGTCTGGGGCAAGATACCTTACATGCATATAGGACAGGTCACTGGGAAGATCCCTGGGAGAGTCTCTTTAACCTTATGCCTGTGTGTATTCTTATTCCCCTCATGGAAGCAGGGTGAGGAGTGAACCACATACCTTTCCCAGAAGTGAGTAGAAGGGAGCAGGCCCTGTTGCTCAAGGTGGGGTAAAGGGCATTACAAGGAGATGGGTGAGGCAATGATAAGGGTCTGGTAATTCTTGTCTTGGCCTGAGGCTTGGCGTTTAATCTCCTTGAAGGGGACTTGAAGCCCAACAGAAGTATAGTTGATTTACAAAGTTATCCTAGTTTTAGGTATACAGCAAAATACTACAGTAAAATATATATACATATATATGCAAAATACACATATGTATATATTTTTTCAGGTTCTTCCCCCTTAAAAAATATTATGAAATATTAATTGTAGGTCCCTATGCTATACAGTAGGTCCTCGTTATCTGTTTTATAAATAATAGTATATTTATATTAATCCTGAATTTCTAATTTACGGAAACTGTATCAGACAGGTCTGGGCAAAAAGTAAATTTACAAGAGCTGTGTAGAGTTGTTGTTGGAGATGTAGCTAAATTTCCTCAGAATTTTGGACCAGACACTAGAATGATTTTAGGAACATGAATAGCTCTTTTTGGAGGCAGACACACCAAAACCCACCTGGAAGCCTAAATTTAAACCTTAATCATGCCATTTAATTGTCTTATCACCTAAATTGATTTGCTAATAGTGTGCTTAACATAGTGTGTTGGCCAAGACAGACATTCAATAAGTGGATAGTATTTTATCATCATTTTATATTCAGGAGAAATTCAATAATAACCAGGGATATATTTACTGAGTTGTGAAAATACATTTCATAAATCATTAGGTATGCAGAAGCAGTCTAGCGAAATGAACAAGAGTTTAGGCTCTGAAGTGAATTGCTTGAGTTCTAATTCCTATCCTACCACCTATTAGCTGTGTGACTTTAAGGACGTATTATAGGAGTTCTCGTTGAGGCTCAGCAGTAACAAACCCGACTAGCATCCATGAGGATACGGGTTTAATCCCTGGCCTTGCTCAGTGGGTTAAGGATCCCATGTTGCCTTGAGCTGTGGCGTAGATTGCAGATGAATCTTGGATTCCATGTTGCTGTGACTGTGGTGTAGGCCAGCAGCTACAGCTCTGATTCAACTCCTAGCCTGGGAACTTCCATATGCCACAAGAGCAGCCCAGAAAAGCAAAAACAAACAAAAAAAACCAAAACAGGAACATGATTATAGATTATAATGATGAATCATTTGCTTAATGGTGGTGATTAAATGAGAAAAAATATACACAAATCTACAATTAATTTCCATTAGCCCCAATGGTTACTCAAGGTTCAATAAGTATTAGTTCTAAAAATATTGTTTTAAAAGTATTATGTGTTTAAGAATAAAAAATTATAGGTAAACTAAAAGGATAAACAAGACCTGAATGAAATCAGAAACCAGTATGAGAGCTTCAACAAAATGACATTTCATGGGAAAATCCAATCTATCTTCACCCCTAATATGGCCTTCTTATATTTTATTTTCTCTTTTTCCTTTTCAAAGTCATTAGGAATAAAGAAATGACTAAACTGACATCATTTAAATGACTTACCAGACATGCTAGTGCAGCATCAGCATCACGTGGGAACTTGTTGGAAATGTACCTTCTCGCACCACTCAGACTCCCTGGATCAGAAGCTCTTTGGCATACATGGAGCGTGGGGCAGGGGCAACATGCTATGTTTCAACAACCCTCCATGTGACCCTGAGGCACGCTCAAGTTGGAGCATTCTGGCTGCATATTAGAATCACCTGTGGAAATTTTAAAAGACAAATATATATACATATATACATACGCATACACACACACACACACACACACATACATACACAATGTGGGCCCTGTCCTGAAAAAGTTGAATCAAAATCAATGAGGCTATAGCCAGGACAGCAATACAGATTTTTTTTTTTTTAATATTTAAAAACCTCCCCAGAAAGAGAATCACTGCAATTAATTTAATCTACACAATTGTGATGCAAATGGCTTCAAGTCCACCACCAAGGATGCCTCTGGAAAAAAAACATGAAAATGGAGGCGGAATTGGCTTTAAGCATCTCCAATCCTCATATAGATACTTTAATACTCTAAGATCTCCCCTTTCCTCATTTCAGGGTAATGCTTCCTGTGTACATCTGATTCCATAAGGAATCAGTTCTTAGATCTTTTTATCCTACTGACAGAACTCTCAATCAGTCCCGAAGAACATTTTTAAGTGAAATTTTATACATTAGCCAAATGAAATTTCAGACACTGGCCAAATGGAGTGTATAAGGGGACAGGAGTAAGGTACGCTTTCCACTGTTTAATTTTAATTACCTAGCCTATTTTCTCAGCTACAATGAATTATAGAGCATTGATCATTTATTATATTGAGTGGCATGCCTTAATGAATACTAACTCATTTCAAACCTCTTTGGCAAACCCAGGAATGAACTGAACTAACTGTATCATTATGAGAACAGCCACTCAGCAGCAGCAAAGGTGCTAATTGGTACATTTAAGAGCAATGAAAACACAACCTGCAAAGATATTTGGAGGCAGAAAAATGGAAGCACATCCTAACATGGCCTAGAATGATAAAATTTCTATTATGGCGTGCAACAAAAATAAAGCCATTTTCACAGAATCATGTCAAAGGACCCATGTCTCCTGCTTTGAAAACAAATGCGCTGGCTTCTAGTCAACATTTCCAGGGCTTAGCAGCAGGAGGTCATTACCCTTTGACAATGTTCAGTTACACAGACATTATCTCCAATTAACAGGTTTTAACTACAAGGATTTCTCTTTTATTGGAAATGGTGTTTTTTTTTAAGTGAATAACTATAGACATTATTCAGTAATCTTGTCTCATTGACTGTGATGATTACATTTATTCCTATAAACATACACACACACACACATCTGAGTCAATAGAGTACTTTTGATCTCTTTGAGCTCTTTTTAAAGCATGGTAGGCAAATATTCTAAATATCTTAATCTTTATATAAGCAGTTCACAAAAACATCTTTCTTATCTCAAAAAAAAAAAAATCCAAAGCAAAAAACATTTCCTCATGTTGACATAGCTAAGGCATTCTGAGTGGTTCAAATTTCCAAAATAGAGTACAAATGAAACATTTATCAACTCTAATGCACTATGTTTTCTGTCTCTTTTCAGAAGGTATTATGGAATCCTGGATAATGGCCAGAGCCCAGAAGAGAATTTTTAACACCTTCTCAATAGACACATTTTTACCTTTTAACTATACAGAGTACTGGTCCTATCAGTGCATAGCAGGGAAGTGATTAAAATATTCCAGGCAAACTTAAACTCGGTTGTCCTTAGGTGGAAATGAAACATCATTCTGGGCTGAAGCCTCCAATTATATAAGATAGGAAGTCACAGAAAGACATCAGATTCATACACTGTCAGTCTACACGGCAGATGGTAGTGTCTGGCAATGCCTTTTTTATAACAGAAAATATTATTATAAAAATATCCACAGAAGGCATTTTTAGTTCCTTGACTTAATATGTGGAAAAATTAGAGATTTCTATAGAAATTAGACATTTAATACCCAACAATATGAAACAGTAATTTTCTTTGAAATCTATGCATTAACTATTCTGTCATTTCTTAGAGAACTTTTTATAGTTGGAAGTCATCTGGTATTTTCATCTCTCCCACTTTCTCCCTCTTCATTTCTCCCTCTCCCGTCCTCTCAACCATCTATTTAAATTCAACCTAAATCTATATGTTTTTATACAACAGTTAAATCACACTATAGTGTGTTGTGGTGTGCTGTAAATCACATTTTAGCCTTACCCAAAGTTATTACAAAAGAATTGCCTTTATCTCAAAGGGGCTATTTCCTTATAGATGAGGTTTCTTGCAGGTAGAATTCTCTTGAGAGTTACATTTTTGAGTGACATGTTCTTAAGCATATTGGATTATGCGTCAGTACAATTATCATATTCTTCCGGATTGTAAAAAGTAACAATAGCTGACAGCTGACTATGTAGGGAAATGGTCTCTAAAACTATCTAAGAACTAAGAACCCCAGTCCTTGCATGAAACAAGCAGGAATATCAGTTTTTGTGATCCTGGCTTGCAAATGAATAGAGGAGGCTTAGACTCCCAGGTGGATAGACCATTCCTGTCTCATACTGACACATCATGTTCAGTACTGATATAGTGTGGGGAGAAAAGGGAGCCCAGGGGTGGAGTGGGGGGTGAAGCTGAAAGATAGAGAACAGAGATGGAAATATCCTGGCCCGATTTTGGCAAAATGCAGATGATGTATCAATATAACAATGAAAATGTTCCCAAAGATTTTCAAGGAATCTTACGAGCTGGAAAAAGGTCTCTGTCCTTAGAAATGTTCTATTACAGCCGTGCATGTTCTCAAACTACCAAAGCCCTGAGTCTCGTTCTTCCCAAAAGAATAAGTCTGGAAAAGTGGGCAGTGAGCTCCATGGCAAAACCAGACACAGATTCAGAATGTGCAAAGCCCATTGTTAGGTAGGAAACCACAACAAAGGCAGAAGAGTCACAGCCCCAAACCACAATTTTGGAGAATTTTATGAGACAAAAACATTCTCCTACTTAAATACACTGGGAGTGTATTTCAAGGAGCTGAAGGGGAATAAAGGGAAAAAAGTAGACTGTGGAACAGCATGCTGTTTTTATTCTCACCTGCTTACTTGTTATTTTGATATATTGTTTAATTTCAAATGTAAATGACAGGAATAAAAATACCTGATGTCATTGACTATAGCTAGTTTGCCTTCATCCAAAATCCTATTTTTGTAGGTAAAGATTATTTTTAAAAAAACTTCAAAGATTTTCATTTACAAATAAAAGTGGAGAATTAAAACATATAAGACTCAAGCCCTAAATTTGTGAAACTAGTGGACAAAAACATAAGGGGCACCATTCCTGAATGTACATACATACTCTCGCTTTCATTCTCTTTCTGCCTGTAGCCACAGCCCAGGTAACGGAGCACCGCAGCTTCATTCTCAAGGGCTCCTACTGCTGTCACTGTCATTTTAACCTTCAAACATACTATTTACTGTGGTATGTCACACTCCTCACTCTTCACACTTCCATGTGTAAATTTGGTAAATCCCTGTGGATTAGAGAAATCACTGAAAGGACCCAGATATTCTCATCATTATTCATTTTCCCCTAAATTTACAAATCAATGTAGTACCTCCACACACTGAGTAGACCATCTGCAGTCTTCGAATTGAACCAAAATGGACCCGCTCCCCCAATCCCTGCCATAACTTGATTTCAGTGACCTACTATTGTCTCAAAATACAACTGTGGCAGAAGCCCTCTCACAGTAAGAACACTGGAACTAATACATTTACATGGTTTTGGGCCACAACCCATAGCCTTGGAAGACAAAGAAGCATGATACTTCCATGAAGTTGAGAGCCTTGAATGTCCCTAATTTACAATGAAATTCTGTTATTAGAAACACATCAGATTCGATTTGAGTTTCTCTTTTTACAGCTGAAAGGCTTCCAGGAAGTCTATCTTTTTAAGTCTTCACACTTGAGAGAATCCAAACACTTCTAGAGTGATAGAAGGAAAAGAGTCAGGAATTGAGTGGCTGAGGGGGAGGTTGTAACACCATGAACACAAACATCTAGAATATATTGTCTGGAATCAGTTCAAATGAGTGACTGCCAGTGGTGGACAATTTCTAAGGTAACAGATGTTTGCAGCATTTTTCTTTTCCCTGAAGTAACTGGAGGTCATCCTCAAAGACCTTCCCTGGCAAATGCCAGCTATCCTTTAGGATAGGTTTAACTTTGGATTGATCGGTCATTGATATCAATACATTATTTCTCATATCAACAAATATTTGAGGCCCCCGATATGTAGTAGGCATTTTGCTAGATGCCATGAATAACATAGCACTCATGCACAGGAGAAGAAAAGTAAAGTACAGGTTAAAGTGGACCTGGAGAAATAAATAATTTTTTGTCCATACCCATGGCATGTGGAAGTTCTCGGGCCAGGAATTAAACATAAACCACAGTTGTGACTTGGGCCATAGCTGTGGCAAAACTGGATCCTTAAACCACTGTGCCACATGGGAACTTCCAGAAATAAATAAAATTTTAAGAAATATTATTCTGTGTTGCCGCGAGCTGTGGTGCAGGTTGCAGATATGTCTTGATCTGGCATTGCTAGGGCTGTGGCATAAGCCAGCAGCTACAGTTCTAATTCAACCCCTAGTCTGGGAACCTCCATATGCCGTGGTGTGGCCTTAAAAAGACGAAAAAAAAAATTGATATATATAAGAATTCATCTCAAATCTGGGTTTCTGATGTAATGAATTCATATTATACTGGATTATGCCTGAAAATCATGGATCTCTTTGTTAACTCCAGATAGCCAGCCCACCACCCCTTTCCCAGAGGTATTCAAGAAGAACTACATGAACATGGTTTTTCCAAGTGTTTTGGTTTTGTAAGGATGTCCAGATAGGTTATCAGAGCCTGGTCTTACAGTGGACTGGACTCAGACGTGCAGCAGGCAATCACTTGCTTACTGAGAATCACAGGCTCTAAAGCACTTTGTGATTGGGGCCCAAATACATATGAAACTCCTTCCTAAGTTGGAATATACAGGATGAGCAGAGAAGTACATAGTTAACTAAATATCATGTAAGTTCTTGACTTGTTAGCTGACAAATATCAAGAGATGTAAGCAACAGAAACTAACATTCTGGGTGGACCATACATTTTATTACTTCATCTGTGAACCTTCATCTGTGCACCTGTCAGGGTCTACATGAATTCCCATTCAATTTCATATCAAACTCATAAAACTTGGCTTAACATGTTAAAAGACAGGAATTGTGGTTGGTTCATTACAGCAGGTGCTATTTAACATGTCTTTGTATAATCAGAATTAGCACAATATATTAAATCACAAAGCATGAAAAAATAAATACTTTTTTGAAAAGTGCTTGATTTAAGAACACAAAGAATATACAATTTTCTCTTGGTAATGCTGAGTAATATAAACTTTGAGTTATTTATAGGAAATATGAGCATTAACTAATATAAATTTTATTCTATGACATAAAAGAAAATGGAAGGTATAAGTTACACCTTAATTTGTTCAGGAATGTTTGTAGAAAAAATGTAAATACTATTCTCTATTCACTGAAAGTCATATTAATGTAATTTTGTTCACAGAACTATTGAAGGGACAATGAAAAGTAAACTTTACTAATAAACTATCCTGCAGATCAATCTTGTACACATAATATTAATGATTTAGAGTCAGAGAATTTCTGGATAGTTGGTGGATGAATAAATGTTGAACACATATATTCTTTGTATATTTAATTTCATTTTTATGCACTTATCCTTTTTAAAAGTATTAAAGTTAAAAAAAATTAAACTATCCACCACATTTTAGCAAAGTAGTGAAAAAAGTAAAGACATTTAGATAGTACATAAAAAATGTGTTTATATATACACATAATATATGCATGTATATATTTAAAGAGACAGAGATCTGACTATAAATTCACTGTAATTTCAAATGGAAAAAGAAATGGGAAATTCCACAATGCAATATTCCCTTTCTACATTCAAACATTCAAACTGCCAAATTCTACCACTTTTTCTTTACAAAATTTCTAAAACCCATCTGTTCCATGATAAAATATATATTTATCCTACTTTCAAACGTATCAACTACCTCATTTCTTACATCACAGGCTCCCTAAATGCAGGGATATGTTAAGCATGTGTCTGGTCAAGTCAAAATTCGGAAATGGATAGAACAAGCCCTTCTCTCTCCTGCTCCTTGTTTTGTCTGCTTGATTGTCATTTCCACCTCATCCCCTGATGCTTGTAGGATTCCATCTGGTTTCCTAGAAAGCCCATGCATTCCCCTTGTAGGCCAATGGCCTCTAGTTCTGTTAGTAATCTCTCTCTCTACATAGTCTTCTCATTAAGCCCCCTCACTAATAAGATCCTAATTTAGAATGCCCCCTCACTAATAAGATCCTAATTTCAGTTTATTACATGAACTACAGTGAAATGTTACTAACTGCAAGGATGTCATCAGTTCCTAGAAGTATTTGTATTTTATTTATTTGTTTTATTATTTTTTATTTTTTTGCTTTTTTGGGCCATTCCCACAGCATATAGAGATTTCCAGGCTAGGGGTCAAATCAGAACTACAGCTTCCGGCCTATGCCACAGCCACAGCAATGCAGGATCCAAGCAGTGTCTGCAACCTACATTACAGCTCACGGCAATGCTGGATCCTTAGCCCACTGAGCGAGGCCAGGGATCAAACCCACAACCTCGTGGTTCCTAGTCAGATTTGTTTCTGCTGCACCACCAAGGGAACTCCAAAGTATTTGCATTTTAAATATTCACTATTTCTCAATTAACAAAGTATTAATTTAGTACTTCCTTGGTACTGCCTATGGAACATTGGCTGAGTGAGACACAAAAGATACATAACAGATTGTCCCTGTTCTTCAGAGTCTAACACTGTTTGAGTTGGTGGAGATATTGCTAATATGAAATACTTTGGGAAAAGTTGTCCATCTCTGATTTCACTATGATTGGAATTTTCAGTTGGAAGCATTCAGTTTTCTTTCTAGTCACTCTTCACATAAAAAAAATATTTGATACTGGTTTGCTTTTTGTACTATGAGGAAAATGAGAAAAAAGAAATTATGTTACTTAAGATGTTAAACTTGGTGAGTGTGGCAAAACCAAGATCTGAACTTAAGTCCCTCTGGCTGGCTCGTCATTACTGGACCCGGCAAAGTACATTTGTTTTCTTGGAATCCGAGAGTGTTCTTCTAGCCTATGGAAATTGCCCTCTGTCTAATCCATTTTACTTCCAAGTTATACAGAAAAGAAAGAATAAGAAAGCAAATAAAATCCAACACAAAGTGTCTTGCAAGTTTAGAGGATTTATATTGATTTAAACTAATGAGAGAATTCACATAGACCAAGTCATCTTTGCCCTTTGTTCCGAATGAACATGTAAGAGCCATTCCTTCTAGAAGTCTACGTCCATGCTATCTGTGGAAAGCCTGATGCGCCAGCCACAGGACTGGCCCTCAAGTCTTCTTGCAATGAGGACTTCTCACAGGAGTGCTGTCAGCCAACAACTTTGAGCCACAGTACCCTTGGCATCCACCCAGGTATTTAAGAACACACTTGCCACTGGCATCTCCAGCCTGTGATGGCAAGAGTGATAAGTTCTAGACCCTGGCTATTTCTGCCCACCATAGGACCCTCTCATGGCTAATCTCTCCTCTAGAGCTCTTCACTGGGCCAGCTACCACTCGGTCAGGGAAGCACTGTGTTCTGAGACTCTGTTCCTATTCAATTCTCCATACCACCTCCCTCATTTCACAGGGGCCAGATATTCATCAAAAGCTGAAATTTTTCTCTTCTCTTTCTCTCTCTTCTCTTGTCTTCAGTACATACTACCTCCAATATGTCTTCTGCACTTGTAAGTCATGGCCTCAGCTTCCACTGCCCCTAAAATGATGTTCCCATGACGATAAGGAGTTCAGGAGTCTATGTCTCAACCAAAATAAACTAAGATACACTTTCAAATAGCAAGGCTGCTGCATCTCCTATGCAAATCAATTGCTGGTGACCAGGATTTTCTGCTCAGCAGGTGGCCACCTGGATGTATAGTCAATGTTGTTCCATCAGAGCATCACAGGAGAGCAACGCTGGTGGCAAAAGACTGAAAACTCTCTATAAATACTTCCAGTCACCTTGCCAGAAAAGCTGGTGTGTTCTGTTGTTTCACCCATACCTGCAAAGAACAACCTGTGCCTTTATTTCCATCTGTTGCTTGTGAGAAAATCAAACCTGTGTTTCCTCACTGAGTATATACCCAGCCTTTGCTTATATTAATCCAGCCTGTCCCCCTTTCATTCTAATTCAAGAGTGAATTATGAGCTGCCAGAAGAGGCATCACATTTGATGCTACTTCTAAGATCAAGATTATGATTTATTCTCCAAAACAATTCTAATGCTATTTACAAAAATAATCATGCACATAAGCCTGTGGTTGAATTTTTACCTGCACCATTTCCTGGTTCTATTATAGACCTTTGTTTTCCCATTGCTTTCAATGTGGCATATGTGATTTTTTTTTATATACTCTTGTAAAGCAACTTGACAGTTGGTAGCTGTCTGGCTGTTTATTCAACATATGTACCACTTAATGCACAGGTCTCAGTGAGATGGTCCCCAAAGTCGATCCAACTGGGATAAAAGTCAACAAATGGAGCTTTGCAGGGAGTGCATTTACTTGGGGAGAGTTAAATATTTGAAAAGTGTTTAGCAGTTAAGATTTAAGCCTAATGTCATAAGAATTTACAGGGTCAGCATCTCCCCCAGCAGAGCACATTCCCTGGATTTCACATAGGAGCCCCATATGTTAGGAAATCACCTTTTTAATTAGATCTCTGTAGCCCCATTCTAAGTTACCACTGTCACAAGTCTTGGATAAAATCCTATTCTCAAGAAACATTTCAGTAAACAGTTAGCTGCAGGTTCTCACAAGAAGATATTGAGACAGATTCTCCCAGATTGCAAGTGATTTTAAATTAGCTGCTCTGGAAAGTGGTGGGTGTGGTGTTATTTCAACATCCTCATCTGTTACCTGAGCCTTTTCCCCAAGGAATGCAAAATGTGCTCAGCAGTTTGCATTTCTGAAAGTGGAATTGGTAAGGGAGTTCTGTGGCCAATTCTGGCCTGTCCAGACTTAGGATGGGGTAAAACAGAAATTCTTCAACACACTTTGGACATTAGGACTGCTGAAGTATGAGTTCACATGAGAGGAAAAAGTTCCTGAAATTTTAGAAATGATCCAAGAGAGAAGGAGGTGAATGGAAAGTTATACATGAAGAGCTATTTTGTACCAAATCCATTAAATAGATATTCAGATACTATCCTCCCAAGAACCCTAAAGGAAAAGCAGGTTTAATATTTTAACTTTTTTAGAAGAAAAGACAATTGAGGCTGACTTTCCCAAGTTGTCAAATAACAGCACAGCTCTGATTCAAGTTCCAATTGCAGGTGAAATCAAAGTCCTATTCTTAACCAATGTGGTACACTGCCTATCAACAGCAGCGTTTACAATGAAGATGCCTTAAAACTTTTGTAGAAACTGCAGGGAGACCCCAAATCAAGCTATTTTGGCCATGGAGTTAGCTTAGGTTCCAGAGATCAATTAATTTCCAATTCACCAATTCTTAAATGTTGTGTATCAGTGTGATGATGTGATTTATAATAACACACATATATTTAGTCTTAGCCATTGGTTCCTGGCACATGGTTCCCCAAATCCTTGGAATTACCTAAGTGTTAAGAGTGATAAAAGTGCCTTTTGTTATGTTTATGGATGTCTTCCACTTGAAGATAGGGGCTGGTTGCCAGTGGAAGCAATCCTGTGATTAAACAATCAAAAATACTGGTCTCATCCCCCAATTTGGGGGAGGGGAGAGAAGAAGCTGGAGATGGAGTTCAATCCCAGTAGTTGACAGTTTAATCAATTATGCCTGTGGAATGAAGCCTCCATTAAAACCCAAAAGGATAGGGAAGCTCCTAGGTTGGTGAATCTGTGGAGGTGCTGGGAGGGTGGAGGTCCTGAGGGTTCATGGAAGCTCTGTGCCCTTTTCCCGTGTCTTGCTTTATGCATCCCTTCCATCTGGCTGTTCCTGGATTATAGCCTTTTACAATAAACTGGTAGCCTAATGAGTAATATGTTTCTCTGAGCTCTGTGAGCCTTTCTAGCAAATTAATCAAACCTAAGGAGGAAATCATGAGAACCTCTCATTTATAACAAGTCAGTCAGAAGTACAGGTAACAATCTGGACTCTCAGTTGTCATCCTGAGTTGAAGTGGGTTATGGGAACCTCCTGTTTGTAGCCAGTCAGTCAGAAGCACAGGTAAAAGCCTGTGTTTTATGTATGTGTGGTGGGAGGATGGGGGGAGGATAATCTTTCAGGACCTAGTCCTTAACCTGTGGAATCTGACACTATCTCCAGGTAGATAGCGTCAGAATTGATTTCGATTGTAGGACACCCAACTGGTATCTGGAGAGTCACTTATAGGATGTATGAAGGTACCATTCTTTCCACCCCTGCCCCATCCCCTGACCCCACCACCAAACTGGAATTTGGTGGGCAGAACACAAAATAATCAGATAAAAAAGTTATCTTTGTCAAATTCTCATGATCCTCCACATCCTTGATCACACTGCTGCCTCTGAACCCAACCAATCATCTTCTGTAAATGTTGAGCTATGTCCCCTTGGCAGCTGCCACACAGTCAGGCAGACCAGACATGCCCAAATTTTTTATCACCAGCTTTTAGATATGAATGAAATCCCACATCTCAGGACATATGATCTGACACACCATGTTCTGCACCCAGAGTGGCTGTCATCCAAAGGGACTAGATGATACAACATGGAAATAATGGAGAGTTAATTCCCTATTATAAAAAAATTGACCAATAGCAAAGAGAAGACAAGAATGAGCCCAGCATGCAAATGTCTTCTTTTCCACACCACCTAACATGGGATATTCCATGCAGCATGCCCAGGAATATCATGCCTGGCAACATCATGGCTCAGTGTGAAGTAGTAGTCATCCTTATTTCATTTATTTTCAATCGTTCCCTTGTCTAATTGTCCTCGTTTTTTAACTCTCCCTATCTTAGGTTTGCACATATGAAATAAAGCAGTGGCATTTAATCTCCACCTCAGTCTCCCATGTTCTAAGGAAACTGGCAAGCAAAGCCATTCTATCAAAGCCATAATATATGATTTACTACACGGGACTGTTAAAAAATGCAAATTCCCTAATCTTGACCTTAAAAGTGGGAATTTTGCTGGATCATTATTTAATGATAGATGCTATCTTTGTTTCATATTAATCTATGCATTTAAAAGAGATTCTGTATAACTTATAACTTTTCCAAAGTAGTAAGCATTTGCTTTCTTCTTCCATGCTAAGAAAACAATCAATTTTTTTAGAGTCAGAGATATGTTTAGAAACAGGCAATGAAACATTATTGGTTTAACTCAGTTATAACAAAACTGTTCCCAAATTTCCAAGCCTCCCTTGAAAAGGGGTGTCATCTGCCCCAGCTCTGGATAGGATGGCTCTGGAAAAGTTTTGCTTTAATAATAAAGAAGGATAGATAGGCCTGACTTGGAGTCTGACCCTTCCCTATCCTGTCTTTCTAGAATGTAGACATGAAGCCTGAAGATGTAATACCATTTAACCATCAACTTCAACAGCCACCGTAAATATACCCACCCGAAATGATAAAAGGAAGAGTCAACATGCTAAAGACAAAGGTGTAATAAAGATAGAGCTGCTGGTCTGGACTTTTTGTAATGTTAAAAAACAAAGAAAAACTCTGTGTAAGCTATTCTACTCAGGTTTTCTGAGAGTTTTGGCAAATGCATTACTAATACAGATGCTTAGTTTTATGCACTGAGTGACAACCTCTTGAAATCCATAATTTCACACATGAAACTTATCTAACAATGACATTGAATTCAATCTCATTAAAAATAGGACATTTGTTAAAACTCAACTAGCATAGCAGAGAAGAAGTACAATGTGCAGTTAACTTAATACCCTGCATAACCTATATTACTATAAACAGTATTCCACCTCCTTTGCAAAAAGAATTGACATCTAAGAAAAAGGTACTTATTTTTTCTTTAGTATTATAGTTACATGACTGAGTCAGTATTTAAGCACAAGGGTTATGAGGTTTTAACATGTGTGTTTTTGCCAGTATAAACCTTTCTTTCCTAAATGTATATGTGGAACAGTGATGAAAATTTTAACAAAGGTTTTACATTAATTATTATAATGAGATCAAATAAGTTTGGGAAGCACTAGCTCTAGTTCTGCATATTCTTTCCCAGAGTCTTTAATTTTCCACTTTATGTTATAGAATCTCCAAAAATAAAAAAATAAATTTACATTTATTTCAACAGGGAGACTTTTTTTCCCCCAATGAATACCTATCAATGTCCTATGAAGCACTAGTATTTCAAAGAACAAAGTTTGGGAAAGTTGTGTCAGCATAATTGCCATGTGTTTATTCAATATTTATGACATACTAGAGTCCATCATTTGCTACAACGATTTATGTAGATCACACACATAAATTTCTCTATCTATCTATTACATACGTCCAAAAATCTTTAAGCTTAATTACAAGAAGGGATCAAATGTCTTTTTTGTATAATGCTCTATGTATTTCAGTTTATCAATACATATTAAATTCTAGTTTCTTATTGTCCTCATTAGAATTTTCTAAGAAGTGAAAAAAACAATAGGAAGGACTTAGCTAACCTGTTTTAAGTTGACATAAGGGGCCTCTAGTTGAAAGGAGACTGCAGTTTCTGCTTTCAGTTTATTCTTCCAGTCACTGGACAACTGTTCAGTTTATTCAAGCTAATTTTTGAGGCCTGGAAGATGAGGAAAAATGAAAGGAGATAATATTTTATTTCAAAGGACAATTCTTTCTGATTATTATTTTTGAGTAAGAGGGGAAATAACAAAAACATTGTAATGTGAAACTATCACTTGGAAGAAATCATCTGTATTTAAGACTAAATATTATTAGCATTTCAATTAGCATGGATGTTGTTTATTTTCACTTTTGCAAGTTTACTAAAAGAGTCATATGGTCATAAAGGTGATGGAGCTCTTATTTTAATTATGAGGTTTGCTTCTGCAGAAATAAAAATGTAGACTTAGCATGCTCTAATAGATAATAAAAGGAGGACAGTTCAAACTCTTGATAGTACAATGACTTTTCCCAAACAGATCTTTTCCTTTTAAGCACCAGATCAATAAATGACCCTTTTGATCAGAGAACAAACTAAAGCCTCCTCTATATTTTGCTTGTTACTTTCATTTTTCCCTCAAGAAAAGATGAAGCCACTTAAGCAGCAGACCACAAAAGCACTATGGCACTTTCATCCTAGTAAAGAGTTCAAAAAGTAAATAAAACTTTTTGGAACTTATATTTAAGAACAAAGCCAGCACCCAGTAGCTCAATATGCCTTTGGGGTTAGGGGTTTATTCAGAGCATCAAGAATCGGTATTTCCATCTAGACATACAAGGGATCTAAATAGCATTCATAGGACTTTAAAAGCCTTTTTGAAATAAAAAGCAGGGCAAACTACAAAAGTATAAATTCTAAGTTTTCCTACATTATTCCTACTTTGTAGACCATTTGGTCAGGATGGGGACTGACAGGCCATCAAGTATCAATCACATATGAAAGCATACATGGGTCCACGTGACCATAGTACAGGGACAGACTAATGAGAACCCAGCAGTGTGCCTCTCCTTTTCAATTAGCTTTCTGCTCATTTTCACGAGAATCCATTGGGG
Organism: Phacochoerus africanus; assembly: GCF_016906955.1. Taxonomy (NCBI): domain Eukaryota; kingdom Metazoa; phylum Chordata; class Mammalia; order Artiodactyla; family Suidae; genus Phacochoerus; species Phacochoerus africanus. The sequence goes on along the minus strand of NC_062547.1, from coordinate 98,919,085 downwards.
GAGAAAACTTTGTGGCTATTTGCCACATTCTTATCTTCTCTTAATCTATTGAAATATAAACTAGCAAAAGGGAGTGTATAAGTGCCAAAAAGTAAAAAAGGAATGACACAGGTATATACTGCAAAGATTGATGCAGACATGGGCAGCCAAACTGGATATCTGGTGGAAAGTGAATGCTTAGGGAAAGAAGAAAGCAAGCAAGCAAACAAGCAAGCTAAAAAAGAAAACTCTTTTAAAAAACTGACATTTCTTTTTTTTTGTCTTTTTTTCTTTTCTTTTTTTTTTTTTTTGTCTTTTTGTCTTTTTAGGGCCACATATGGAGGTTCCCAGGCTAGGGGTCTAATCGGAGCTTTTGCTGCCACCCTACACCAGAGCCACAGCAACTCCAGATCCAAGCTGTGTCTGTGACTTACACCACAGCTCGTGGCAACGCAGGATCCTTAACTGACTGCACGAGGCCAAGGATTGAACCCGCAACCTCATGGTTCTTAGATTTGTTTCCGCTGCGCCACACGGGAATTCCTGACATTTCTATTTTTTAAGAGGTGATTTGGTGCATTGAGTGTATAATGGGATAAAGAGATTAAATTGTGAATAATATGAAGAAATACTACTTTTGAATATATCTTAAATGTGAGGAGAAAGTACGAAATCTCTCTCTACCTTCATCCTCTAGCACTTTGACGAAAGAAAGCATCCAGTTGAATTTGGTTCATATCGTCTGTATTATTGAATAGACAAAGCTACTGAGAATACAGTCAAGTTTAAATTCCACATTTTGATCACCTGTTATTTATTTCCTCTTGTCCCTAAAAAGATTCAATATCTGCTTTGCTCTCTTAATCACAGTTAAACTCGCCCATACAACTGGAATCTAGTTGGAGAAAAAAAAAACAAAAAGCTTAGATATTTACATGGAAAATGTGCCCTGAGGAAAAAAAACCACTATAATGTCAGAACTAAAAAATGACAACTTTGTAATTGAGTATTTCTTACTGGAAATGTTAATTGCAAAATATGCCAGCTAAGATTTGCTCCATCGTTACCAGCACATGTGTATCTCATTTGCTACTTTGTCTTGCCTTACTCTCATACTGCAGTCTGAGTGATGTTCTTGAATTATTGCTCTTTCCAAATTCATTTTCCTCTACTTTTCTTGCTTTACTAGTTCTCAGGTTTCAGTCTCTATTGTTCCCCTTGTCTGGTACTCCTTCTGGAATTCTAGCTTTGTAAAATGCTGTAGTGAAGGGTTGCAGGAATTTTTCCCCTGCACTTGTATACTGCCAAGGGACTCTTTTTGAAGACCTTACTTTCACCATCAAGAACGAGGGAGGCAGACCCAGTGGCCTTAAGGGATTTAATTAAAGTTCACCAAGTTAGAATCTCCAAGCACTCAAAGACCTAATTTAAATACAAGTTCACTCATTTTTTCAACTATTTCTTAAGCCCTTATTAAAATTTCAGGTTATTAGAGGGAATATCCTTCGTTTTGCAGTACACAGGAAATAAACCTGGGTTATGCAGAATCTCAAATATCCTGCAGGTGCAAATACAAAATTCTGCCAATTGCTAGGAGAATAATAAGGAATTAGCATATAAATTATTGAAACTGTTGTCAAATTTTGTTAATCATTATCAATTACATTTACATGGTAGCATCAGTTTTATAGAAGATAAACATTGGTAGTAGAACAGTGAGAGAAAATACGTAATTTAATGCATTTTTAGTCAGCTGTCCTACTATTGTCTTGTATAAAAATTATTATTATTATGACTACTCTTTATTTTAGGTTGTGTTATATTCCTTTTGTTAAGCTGTCAGCCAGAACTCTTGCTAAAAACTGATGACAAATCATATCAATTTCTAAAAACTCTCTGGTCATTCAAACCTCTGTTAACATATGTTTATGATAGGAGAAACACATATAACACAATTTTTTATTGATAGCATTGCAATTTTATGAGAAAAAAAATTCTGGTATTTTCTTGCCCTTTCCTTTCTACATTAAGAATTGTCTTAATTAGACATTCTAAGAGAGATGGGCTTAAAACATGAATTGACTGCACTATGATGTCCAAACTTAAACAACTAACTACATTAAAATCCACGTCGCTTTGGCCTGAAGAAAAACAGAATAACTGTGGAAGGTGCCGCTAAGCCAGGTATCAAATAAACAGGAGATATGGGCAGAAAAGGTAACAGATTGGTTCCTTTCAACAGCATTTAATTGTTTAAGCTTCTTTGTAAATATCACTCAAACAGAATAGAAGAAATTCATAGAGGGCGGAAAGAAAGAAAATGAAAGCTTTGCCATTTCAGTTTGATTTGGGGTGCAATTTATAAAACATTTCAATAATGTTTGGTTGCTTTTTTAAAAATTTCCACCAGAACACTTCTTAGTGAAAAAAATTGCAAGAACTCTAACAGCTATTGTTTTCAAGTATTTCTCAAATCACAGCCCTATAGTATTATCACATTTACCATATTATCATATATACCATATTAGCTTTCTCAAAGTTAACTTTCACTATATCTTTAATAAATGAATTGAAGATCTGAGTCTTCCAGAGAGCTAACCGGTGAGACATAGAATTTAGGTCATCTCTACACTTTGGATTTTTTATTATTTATATGGTTTGGAGAGCATAAAGTTTTAGGTACTTCTCCATCTAGTATTTCATTCATTTCATTTCTTACAAAAAATATAGCAGTAGAGATACAAATATGAAATATTTTATATCATTTTACACTGTAAATTGTCATATTTTAAACCTGATTTATTTTTTGGCATTACTGCACAGAAAAATAGTAAAAATTATCATTATATAAAAGCACATTAATTGTCACAACATTACAAGACTAGTTTGTTGGTATAAATTCACACAAACTTCCCAAAATGAGATATTTTTCATAATTTAAAATTTTAAAGTTATGGTTTATAATAATCATCCTGGAGCAGTAAAGGAAAATCTGTTTTTTTAGTTGATGTGTTAAAAATTCTTTACATTTGCTTTCCACCAAAAGATAATGCTTAAGTACTTCTATTAAATCAAACTATTTTTCAGGTTTGCCTTGTTATTTAATGAAATTCAAAATCAGTTTGCAAAGGCAATTTCCCCCAACTCTCCAAAAAATCTTGTCATTTCATGACAAACATAGATTTCCTGAGAGATGGAAAACATTCACTGTGAAAAATGCTATATTTATCCTTGAGACATATTTGGTAAAATTCACTAATTTGCCCAGTGCATAATTTCAGTATGTTCATGGAAAAACAAACTGTCTTACCAATGACTTTAAAACAGAATCCCTCTGCTCTTAGAATTTGATGGAAGCAAGTGCTATGTAAATACTAATGATTATGATCTTCCCAGGCAATGAGAAGGAAAATGCTCATTTTGGTCACACACACACACACACACACACACACACAAACACACGCACAAAAACACAACATATATACACATGTGTGTATGTGATCTTTTTAGGAAAGGGCTTTATAATACAGTCATAAAAATAATCCAAAGGATGGAATGATTTATAAGTAAGTATTTAAGTCTGAGACCAAGATTGAGACAACAAAACGTGATGACTACTTTTCTTAATCACATAGGTCAGATGCTATTTGCCTCTCCAATGGCCTCTGAGGATTCTAGTTGAACTTACTTTGTTTTAATTTGATGTTGCAAAACCTTCTTTAACAATAAGCTAAAAATCAAGTGAAGTCTACTTTGGGTTTCTTCTGATATAATTTTTTAGTTGCTTATAAAAAGGAAATGAGTTTCCCAAATTTGAAAGTGAATGTAGACTTTTACCTGGGAATGGTGTTCCTAGTCTCCTATCCTGGAAGATTTCATACCCCCAAATCATGACCAGATTGCCTTTTGTACCATAAAGTGAAAGCCATTAGACATTTTTCTAAAATAAACATAAAATCAGATTTTTTCATTTGATTTTGCCTACTCATATGTAGGCTGTTATTGCATATTCATCTAAATTAGTGTGTGATAGATTTCACAAAGAAAAATCCACAAAACAAACATGTAAAATATTCATAATTTAACTATTTCTTTTGCTTACAATTCCAGCATCTAAAGAAGCAGAAAAGGGTAGTCAAAATGAAAGATATCATGGCCATAACAGACCACAAAAAGTTATAAAATGGAGTTTAATTCCTTGCATATGAAAATGTAGTGAGCAAAATAAGGTTAGCTGCCCTAAACTGAATGTCTGCGTACCCCTCAAATTTACATGGTGAAATCCTAGCACCCAGTGTGATAGTATTAGAAGGTGGGCCTTTGGGAGGTAGTTTAGTTATGAGGGTAGAGCCCGTTGGAAGAGATTAGTGCCCTGATAAAAAAAGACCACAGAGAGCTCCCTTACCCCTTCTATAACAAGACAGCTATCTATGAACCAGAAAGCGGCTATTCTCAGACCCCATATCTACCAGTGCCTTGATCTTGGACTTCCCAGCCAGAAATGTGAGGAATAAATTTTTATTGTTTATAAGCCATTCAGTCTATGGTATTTTGTTATAGCAGCCCAAACCAGACCAAGACAGGAGCAATAACTAAATTTTTAGGAAAAACTTGCCTTTTTAAAGAAAATCTCATTCTACATATATGCCTCTTTTGACTAGGGTATTTGAATTTATGTAATTCTTACTATATCATGACCAACTGAAAAAAATCATTCCAAAAATTTGATATATAATGTAGGAGATGTGAGATTGGAAAACCATAAAACCTCATAAAAAGAGGGATGAGTATTATTAGGCAGAGAATGGACTAAAGCCCTCCTATATTTAGTTTTTCAAGATTCCGTCAAAAATGCTATTAAACTCAAAGACCTAGGGAGAACCCAAGGAAAGGCCAGAACTCAAGATTAAAATCACAGAAGGGGCCCAAATAAAGACTGACTAACTGGAAAGCAAAAGTTTACAATAATATATTCATAGTCTGGGAAACTGCTAGTTTTGGTAGATGAAACATTTTGAACATTATCATGCTGGAATAAAACTCAAAATATAGCTAAGATCTACCAGTTTTTTATGCCTATTTTAATCTTTTCTCTCTTCATTTTAATTCTAGGTTATTGAATCACCCATTTGCACAAATGTACTCAATTTTAGGGAAAAAAAATCAAAAACCAAAAATCTGAAGCTATAAAAATAGCCATTTAGTTCATCCTTGTACCATTTTCATCTGTTCTTCCTCAAAGACATCCTGTTAATCATTGACCCACTAATATGTGAGACATATGATTAAAAATTCTCATTTTTAAGGTCATGATTTACCACTTACTGATAAATTTAAATTGATTATACCAAGACCATCACTGTTTTCACCTGACAATAGAGGAGACAAAAACTTAGTTCATCCTAAGTGTGAAAGAATTGCCAATTCAGCAATTTTCTTATAGTTTACTTGTGCTAGTAGTATGTGTTGCTTTCAAGATGAACTTTCTATATAGGATGTTTTTAATTCACGAGTAATTGTTGGAGACTTAAATTAAGCCAGAAAATAGAACATATGAATCATCTTAATTGAATACTTATCAATTTCAAGGTATAGCAAGACATGGAAGACAAATGAACACCTGTTTGTGTGACCCTTCAGATAAAGTGGAGTAGCATTCTCCCTGCCCTGAGAATATCTGACATACTGCATGCAATTTGTGACTCTTGGACATTTTTTCCAAGATTGGGTGCCACTGTTGATTCTTGTATTAAATATAAATAATTTTAGATTTTATACAAATTCTGCAGTATATAAGTTATATCTGCCTCTAGCCCTCCAATATATTTCTGGGGTACTCCTCTATAATCAACACATGCCCCCCCCAATACACACACATACGATGGAGTCAATAACTGTATAATACTATCAGATCAGTATTCATAAAACTACTAAAGATTTGTCAGTTGTCTCAATTATTTACATCATGATTCCTCATGGATTTCCTGTACAAATCCATTTTATTCTAACATTCAGAGTTTTAATATCATATGTCCTCATCTTATCTTTCTCCCCTGGTTCCCATTACTCTTCAACACTAAAGCCCTGTCTCTTTGCCTCGCTTCTCCACCACACAACAGAGTTTTTTTCTAAAAGTGTCTTCTTTTTTTCTATATTCCTGTCCATGTTCCACTTCTTAAAACTTCCTTCAAGTAATTCCACACTGCTTTATCCTTTGTAAAACTGTACTGTTCATTGTACCATATAAATTATTCATTCATCTGAAAAACTCTGTCTTTGGACTTCTGCCTCCTCCTCAATCCATTTTTCCACTCCAGTCCTTCCTTTCATTTGCATAAAATAATTAAATACTTTCCATAGACAAAGTGAAAAATGTTTAATATGTTGCTTTACTCGATATATGGCTAAACTGTGAGTAACAAACCCAACATAAGAGTGATTTAAACTAGGAACTAATTTCTTACTAACATAACACTCCAGGAAAGGTGGTTTAGGATTTAGTGGCAGAACTACTTTCAGTATCATCAGGACACCAAAGGCCCTTCTGCACTACTGCTTTGCTCTTCGTTAGGTTACACCCTTGCTCCCATGATCCAAGAGGGTTCACTACCCAAACACAGTCCAAGAAGCAAATGGAAAGGAAAAGAAAGATGGAAGAGCAGCCTCTACCTTGAAGGACAGATTCTATAATACACCCCATTTTCTCACACCACACTGTCCTAAACTTAACCAAAAATTACATCCACCTAGCAAAGAACTGGAAAATATAACATTTACTTCAGGTAATTGGGTATTTTGTTACTAAAAGACAAGTGCATAGATATGAGTAGACCCAAGCTCATTAGACAAAAATCACAGGGTTCTCTACCTTTAACTGCATGTTTATCCCTCTAACACTTTCATTCTTTTACTCTGTCTAATTTAGCAATAACAAAATTCTTTTAAATCCTCAGTATCCTCTTTTAGCCTGAAGGACATTAATTTCCTATCTTCAGGGGGTTAACATCAAATCATTCTTCACTTCTCACCTTAAGATTTCCTCTTCAGAGAGTCCTCCTTCCAGTTGAGTCTTAATAAAAAGTCAGATAGGACTCTGAGTCCCTTGATACATTATACTTCTCTTTGCATGTTTAGTGTGTGTTATTTCTTACTATGCAGCTCAATCCATAAAAATAGGTCTGTGTGATAAAAGTTCAAAATGCCTTGCAAAAAGATTTATTATAGAAAGTCATAAAAGTCTTTGATTTGGAAGTTCATTTTGGAAACTGAATTTTGATCTGCTCAGGCAGAAATAATGGGAAAAGAACTAGAAGGGATACAACTAATATATCGGATGAACTGGACTGCATTGAAAGAAGAAAATGTATGTTTTTTTTTTTCACCATGGGATTTTCAATCTCACTCTATGGATCATTTTTCCTCGACCTTGGGATAAAATCTCAGAGAGGTACCACAGATTTTCTAGTCATTTGTAGATTAATTGAAATGCCCAGTCCATTCTAAGAACCCCATAACTTTAGGCTAGTCCAATATACTTTAATAACCTCAAACTGCTATCCAATTTAAACCACTTCCAGAGCCTTAGAAGCCTGGACTGAGGAAGAGAAATTAGAGATAAAGAACTTAATCTTCCATAGGTTATACCACTATAATGTAGCACTGGCACCCTCTGGATGGCTCCTGAATAACCACTTTTTTTTTTTCTTTCATTAAGGGATTTTATGGATTCCACAGAGATGCTTCTGCCTGCACTCTCCAGCTATAGCTCCCATAGTGTTAGCTGTAGCTGGCCACCTACAACTCCCTCAGCCCCCTGCGTCTTTGTTGAGATAGCTGTACAAATTTTTCATAAGACAACATAAGAATGGATACCTTTTGTGAGTTCTGTATCTGGTCACCAAGACAACACCTTTCAAACTCTTGAAATTAAACTCATGCCAACACTATTACTTCTCTTTGTTGAGTCAGCAATAACAGCCAGCTTCAACCAGATCCTCTGTCCTTTTAGGAATGAGTGAGATGTTAGTCATGAGATCTCTACACTTCCAAAGAAAGCATATTAAATTCTCTAAGCTGTCCTTTTGAAGGTGACTTCACTTGATCTCAGGTGAGGGAGAAATACCTATCTTCTTGTCCTCCATGAAAGGGATGAGCATTCAAACACACTTTAAAAATTCTCTTGAAAGAAATCTCTCCTCACCTCAGTATTCTAGCATTGCTTACATATGGCTGATGCAACAGTCTTGGAACTGGCTTTACTGCCTCTTAGCATATGCTGTGGAGATGAGGAATCACTTAAAGGCATATATGAATTTCTTGTAGGTATACTTTTTGTGGCCTCAGATGAAACAAAAGGAGAGGTACTCACTTAACATATTTTAGGAGAAAGAAGCAAGGTTAATATATAATTCAGAATCAGGGAACCTCTGGTCCTCCTGTATTTGAGATAACCTAATAAGCAGTATGATAGATGCAAAAAATCCACAAACCCAGATAAGTTAAAAAAATGAAAGAGAAAGCTGTGAAAAGAGAAGTTGGAAACTTGGAAATCATACTTAAGAGTTGAAATGTGATCCTATAGGCCAAATAGAACCATCATAGAATTTTACTGTGAAATTATTTTTAAAAACACATTATATTCCTCATCACACATTTGTAATCACTTCAAACCTTGTGAATGATAAAATTTGCTGTAGGGACATTTCTATTAGTGATTCTATTATAATGTGATAGAACTGGAGAGTCCCACTGGATTTACATAACTCTGCATTTGGTTCAAAAATTATAGAATTTCAGAATAAAGAAATCATAATGTACAACGTCCATTAATAATGCAAAGAAAAAAATCTTTTCTGAAATTCCTATGCCACATAAAAATGAGAATACTGACAGTAAGGGCAGCATAGCATCCTATAATACAGTTTTTCAACTGAAGTCATGCAATCTAGCTGAAAAAAATGAGCAAAGTAGGAAAAAAATCTATAAAGTAACAGATAACTCAATATGAATACTTCTTTGTGAACATTCTTTTGAAGGAACTAAACTTATCACTCAATTCCAAGTCTTAACTGAAGCAGAAAGGGAGTTGGAATGTCATATGACTTGATTCTACAAGAACCAGTTAGTGAATCTGAATAATACTGGCATAGATATGATAATCAATTCCAGATCTATTAATGACACTGCCATGAGAAGCATATAAATATAAAAATAAAAGGACAAGAACAGAGCCCTGAGGGACCACACATTTTACAATAACTGTTTCTGATGAGCCGCTACCCAGTATAGTATGCTATGTCTGCTGACAAAGATAATTACATTTTAAACCAATTTAATGCTGTCTCAGGATTCCAACTCACGTTTCTGGAAGATCTAACAATATATCACTGTCTACTATGTCAAAGGTGAATGATAGCTCCAACTTTGAGAGTAGTCATCCATTCTTTCCCAGAAACTCTTACACATCAATGAAGATAAACAGGTAGTTCCTGGTAAGTTAACAGGCACCCCTAAATCCATGTTGGAATTTTATCAAATATTAATCACATAATTGTGTCTTCAGGCAAAATATCAAATAAGTCTCTGTTCTTTTGTTTCATTCCTAAAGACAAAAGAACTAGAAAATCTCTGTCAGAGTCTAACAGGCACACAGTTGATAATCCCTAAATGTTTGTTGAATGAATATATGCATACAATTTTATCCAATAGTTAATGAACTAGAGAATCAAAGGCATGCAAAATAGTATGCTAATAGGTTACAGTACTCTCATTTCTATAAAGTATATTCTGCATGTAATTCCTCAATTATATGTATGAACATAGCCAAGTAAGTCCTTAAAATAGATGAGAATAAAGATAATAAAAATAAATATAACAAAACTTCCCAAAATATGCAAAGATATCTTATGTATTTCTCCAAAACTTTTTAAATATTTTAAGAAAAAAATAGGAAGAAGTTTTTTTTCTGTCACATGCTTCATTTTTATTTATTTTATTTTTTCTTATTTCCCCAATAAATTATTTTTTCTGTTGTACAGCATGATGACCCAGTTGCATATATATGTATACATTCTCTTTTCTCACATTATCACGCTCCATCATAAGTGACTAGACATGGTTCCCAGTGCTACAGAGCAGGATCTCATTGCAAATCCATTCCAAAAACAATAGTCTGCATCTATTAACCCCAAGCTCCCAATCCATCTCACTCCCTCCCCCTCCCCCTTGGCAACCACAGGTCTATGGAAGAAGATTTTATAACTGTAGTGGGTAGAAACCAAAGGCCATAAGCAGGTGTTTAAATAAAAGTCAACCTAAATGTTGTTTAATCAATAAATTATATTCCCTCACCCCACCAAAATGTGGGAAATTCAGCTCTGATCATTCTGTTGCACTGCTCTCCAAGATGGTGAGAATGCCCATAGTCAAAAACTAACACCAACTACCACAAAACTTTTCTCTACCATCCTTGTCATGTCTTCGGTTTTGTCATTTCTGCTGTCTCAATGCCCTTCTCAGCATCTAGTGTGCTGCCACCAAAAAAATTGCTAATTTTATAGCTTATATTCAAATCTTTACTCTTCCCAAGTCTCTGGAAATATTTTCATTTTGAAAGACACCTCCCACTTTCTCTATCACCAAACCCTTCGGGACACCATGAATATGCTCAAGAGGATTGGGTTTTATCAAGATAAGCTCGGGGGTGGGGATGGAATGTATTAGTCAAGAACAAATTGAGCTGCTATTACAAAATATTCAATAATGCAGAGCCTTAAAGAATGCAGAAGCTTATTTCCCTTTCATATAATATCCACAGACAGAGATCACTTAATAATAGGAGAATTCTACCATCTTCCACCTGTGGGGTCCCTGATTTGGGGTCAAGGTGGTTGCTCATGCTTTCTTCATCTCCTATTCAATGGAAAAGGAAAAAAAGGACATAAGGGGGCATGTGCATGTTCCTTTTTAGGAGCATAACTTGGAAAAAGGACTGGCTTCACAGGCATGTGCCAGTGCAACTGCACAGGCCCCCATGCTCAGAAGGTAGCTCCATGCTTGAGGTTTAATGCTTGCCAGTCACCATATTAAATCCTTTTAAAAAAAAGTCTTAATAATTTTATCTTTGAATTTACACTGTGTAAGAGACATTCCATGGAACAATAGAGCCTGTGCTAGAGGCATGGAGCCTTGGCTTACTCCTGATCTTACCTCCCTGATGAGTCCCCTCCTCTCTGAGACAAGTCTTGGCCACTCTCTGCCTTAACACAGAAAATCTTACTGCCCCACCTCTAGCAGGGGTTTGACTATTAGAGTTATCATCAACATTTGTCTACAGGTATTTGCGTGAGTATCAGTTTTCCTTTCTCTATGGAAAATATCTAAAAGTGGTATTGCTGACTCATATGGTAGGTGTCTGTTTAACCAGAAACTGCCAATCTGTTTTCCAGGGCAGCTGTACCATTTTATGTTCCCACCTGCTATGTACAAGAGTTGTAATTGCTCTGCATCATCACTACACTTAATATAGTCTTTTTAAAAAATATTTTAGCCACTTTAATAGATGGGGAATGGTATTTCATTGTGGTTTTAATTTGAATTTTCTTATTGGATAATCATGTTGAAGGTATTGTATGTACTCATTTTCCATATTTATATCCTCCTTTGTGAAATGCTTGTTCAAGTCTTTCCTATTTCTTAATTGGGATATTTTCTTATTGTTAAGTTCTAAGAATTCTCTATATTTTCTGGATATAAATTATTTGTCAAATACATGCCTTACAAATATTTTCTCCCAATCTATAGCTTGTTTTTTCGTTCTCATGAAAGTTGGCAAAGAAATGTTTTGAATTCAGATAAAGTCTAAATTTCTTCATTTTTTTTAATGGATCATGCTTTTGGAGCCATTTCTAAAATCTCTTGGCCTAACCCCAGGTGATAAAGATTTATCTATTTTTTAATTAAAAATTTATATATTTGTTTTACATTTAGATCTATGATTAATTTTGTATTAATTTTTGAGTACAGAATGAGGTTTAGGTCTAAGTTAACATGTTTGCAAATGGATGACCAATTGTTCCAACAGTATTTAACAAGACCAATCTTTATCTGTTTAATTTCTTTGCAATAATCAAATGGTCATGTTCATTCAGGTCTCCACATGATTCCACTGATTCATGTCTATCTCTTTGTCAATACAACAGTGTCTTCATTGCTCTTTATAATGACTATTGAGCAATTATTTTTTATTCAAATGAGGTTTTCAGCAGCATTTTTTTTCTGTGGGCAACTGGTATTATCAAAGCCCTCATAGAAAAGAAAGTTTGATTTGGTTGGGATGGGGAAAATACCTGGAGAGGACAATGCATTTTAAAATATACAGAATGTGCACCTGGCCTCCAAGATTGGGGCAAAGACTAACAAGTGGGTGGATACTAAGGACTGATACTGCTCACTTGAAAATGAACAACAATCATTTATTGTATTGTAGTCTTGTGGACTTTTGCTTTATTCGCATGAAGCCTGATCCCCATCAAATACTGAAGGACACACATGGAGCATTTTCTGTATAACTCCCTTTATCTCAGAACTTTATGTTAAAACGTCTAGCTATCTCAGCTTCCTCCAATTTCAAGCTTCTCACCTTAGAAAGGTCTCTAGACTCCATTTTCTGGACAAGCACATAATCTCAAAATTGCCAATAGGCAGAAATCCTGGGCAATATTAGGGCTTGCCATCTTGTTTTCTTTTTCTCAGGGATAACACTGTTTTATTATCACTTTCCAATATCTGAAAAGAGTTGCTTCACATGTTGTTTTCATTCTCTAGTTGTTTGTAGTGAAAAGTTAAGGCCAATTCTTATTACTCCATTACATTTGAAAGCATAAGTCCATTCTTTTATGTTTAACCTTTAGAATAATGTTAGATTAGATGTGTGTGTGTATGCTTATGTGGCTAAGAAACAGAATTTTATAAATATTTCCATATAGGTATTTGTGTGAACATAGATTTTCATCACATGACTGGTAGACTGTGGTGAGAGTATGTTAACTTTCTAAGTTAAGCACTTTTATAAAGTGGTTATACCGCTTGCATTCTCACCACGAATGAAATCAATTACCATTTACTCTACATCCTTGTGCTTGGTATTATCAGTTTTTTTTTTAAATTTATTCTTCCATTCTATGGGGTGGGATTTTCACTTGCATTTTACCGATTAATGATCTTGAACATTTTTCATGTGTTTATTTTCCATCTGTTTATTTATTTGGTGATATTTCTCTACCTTGGACAAATTCAAAGATTCTTTCCTATGTTTTCTTCTTGAAGTTTTCTAGTTGTGTATATTTAGGTATGCGATCCATATTGTGTTAATTTTTGTTATGTATCAAATTTCTTTTCAGGTTTTTTTGTATGTAGATAGCCAATTGTTCCAGCACCATCTGTTGAAATCACAATCTTTCTTCATGAATTTGTTTTATATCTTTGTCAAAAATAAACTATAGCTGTGTAGATTTAGTTTTGAATTCTATATTGTTCCACTGATCTATGTGTCTATCATTTCACTACTACTGCACTGACTAGAATGTTATAGCTTCATCATAAGTATTAAAATTAGCAAGTATAAGTTCTATAGTTTTTTTTTTGCCTTACTAATTCCTTTGTCTTTCCAAACAAATTTTAGACTCAACCTGGCAGTATCTACAAAATCCTATTTCAATTTTTTTGGAACTCCTTTGAATTTTATATTATTTTGGAAATAGGTGACATATAAACAATATTGAGTCTTCCTATCCATAAACACATAACTTTTCATTTATTTGTATATCCTTGATTTCTTTCATCTGTGTGTAGTTCTCAGTAAACAATTCTTACACATATTTTATTAGGTTTACATGTAAACATAATTCTTGATGTAATTACAAGTAGAGAATTTTAATTTAAATTTCCAATTGCTTATTAGTAGTGTATACAAAGGAACTGATTTTTAGATCTTGACCTAGTAATCTGTGATCTTATTAAATCCACTTATTCGTTTTTTTGTTTTTTTTTATTACTCAAATGAATTTATCACATCTGTAGTTGTATAATGATCATAACAATCCGATTTCACAGGATTTCCATCCCACAGCCCAAGCACATCCCCCCACCCCCCAAACTGTCTCCTCTGTAGACCACAAGTTTTTCAATGTCTGTGAGTCAGCATCTGTTCTGCAAAGAAGTTCAGTCTGTCCTTTTTTCAGATTACACATGTCAGTGAAAGCATTTGATCTTGGTATCTCATTGTATGGCTGACCTCACTTAGCATGATAGTTTCTAGGTCCATCCATGTTGCAAAAAATGCTGGTATTTCATTCTTCTTAATGGCTGAGTAATATTCCATTGTGTATATATACCACATCTTCTTGATCCACTCCTCTGTCGATGGACATTTAGGTTGTTTCCATGTCTTGGCTATTGTAAATAATGCTGCAATGAACATCGGAGTACATGTGTCTTTGTGAGTCATGGTTTTCTCTGGGTAGATGTCCAGGAGTGGGATTGCTGGATCAAATGGTAGTTCTATGTTTAGTTTTCTGAGGAATCTCCACAGTGGTTGCACTAATTCACAATCCCACCAATAGTGTAATAGAGTTCCTTTTTTCCACACCCTCTCCAGCACTTACTGTTTGTAGACTTTTGGATGATGGCCATTCTGGCTGGTGTAAGGTGGTAGCTCAGAGAGGTTTTGATTTGCATCTCTCTAATAATGAGTGATATTGAACATTGTTCCATGTGTTTCTCAGCCATCTGTATGTCTTCTTTGGGGAACTGTCTGTTTAGATCTTCTGCCCATTTTTTGATGGGGTTGTTTCTGTTTTTTTGGTATGGAGCTGCAGAAGGTGTTTATACATTTTGGAGATTAATCCCTTGTCAGTCAATTCACTTGCAAAGATCTTCTCCCATTCTGTGGGTTGTCTTCTTGTGTTGTTTACAGTTTCCTTTGGTGTGCAGAAACTTTTAAGTTTGATTAGGTCCCATTTGTTTATTTTTGTTTTTGTTGTCAATACTCTGAGAGGTGGATCTGAGAAGATGTTGCTGTCATTTATGTCAGAGAGTGTTTGGCCTATGTTTTCCTCTAAGAATTTTATAGTGTCTGGTTTTATATCTAGGTCTTTAATCCATTTGGAGTTTATTTTTGTTTATAGTGTTAGGGAGTGTTCTAATTTCATTCTTTTCCATGTAGCTGTCCAGTTTTGCCAGCACCACTTATTGAACAAGCTGTCCTTTCTCCATTGTATATTCTTGCCTCCTTTGTCATAGATTAGTTGGCTGGAGGTGCGTGGGTTTATTTCTGGGCTTTCTGTCCTGTTCCACTGATCTCTATTTCTGACTTTGTGCCAATACCATGCAGTTATGATGACTGTTGCTTTTTAGTATAGTCTGAAGTCCAGGAGCCTGATTCCTCCAGCTCCATTTTTCCTTTTCAGGATGTCTTTGGCTTATCTGTGAAGGTTTTGATTTCTCCTTCAAATCTGAATGAGAGCCTTGCTGGGGAAAGTAATCTTGGTTGGAGGTTTTTTCCTTTCATCACATTAAGAATATCATGCCACTCCCTTCTGGCCTGCAGAGATTCTGCTGAAAATTCTGCTGATAACCTGATTGGGGTTCCCTTGTATGTGACTTTTTTCTTTTCCCTAGCTGCTTTCAAGATTTTCTCTTTGTCTTTAATTTTGGAGAGTGAGAGAAGGTGAATCCGAGCGGAACGGGAGCTCCCGAAAGGGAATTGCGGAGGAGAAAGGGATCCCGCACCCTGGAAAGTCACCTACACGGGGGAAAGATCAAACGAACCAGAGGAATCTCCAGATGCAGAGCAGAGTGTAGCAGTAAGTTGGAGTAGGGAAAAGCCGATTGAGAACCCAACGGACCATCTGAACTACGGGCACAGTCACCAAAAATTGAGATGCCTGGGTGGGGGCTGGGCACCGAGACCTTGGCTCCAGAGGTTAGTCCCCGGGAAAGGGATGGGGGACGCCTGGATGGGGGCTGGGCGCCGAGACCTTGGCTCCAGAGGTTAGTCCCCGGGCTGGGGGGGGCGGGGCGGAGCGGAAACTGCTTGGGAGGTCTAGAAACCATTTGACAGGGCAGAGACTGCCTGGGAGGCTAGAAAACAAAGCTGTCGCAGAGGAAGGGAGCAATACTCTAGGGGCGGGGAAGTGGAAAGCTGCATCAGAGGGAACCTGGGAGAAGAGCCTGGTCTGCACCTGTGCTGGGGAGGGGAGAGAAGAAGGGGTGGGTCCCCATAGAATACCCGCCACACCACAGCAAGCTTACAGGCCCGCTAGCTAGCTGAAAGCTGTGCTTCCCAGTGCATCCCCTCCCCCCACCCCCACCACCCCCTATGCTATCCTGAACCTGGGGCTGCCTGCCATCCAGGAGGGCTGGCCTCAACAATTGCCTGAAGCCTACCACCGCAGGGGCTGTCCCTGCACAGGCCTGCTTGCCCTTTGGAGGGGCTACACTTCCGCAGAGTAGCACCAAACACCACCAGCCCCCGAGAAAAGGCCTGCAGCCCAGAAAAGCTAGAACAAGCCTAGCCAGGCCGTGAATAGATCTGCCTGATTCTCGGACGGTTTTTCTGAGTCGGGCTGCCCCAGGGAGGAGCCTCTTGGATTTCCAGTGGCCCTGCTACCCGCCCAAGCCCCCAGGGGGTGCCAAGCTATAGAGGATCAGCTGCATAGGACTGCCAGCTCCAGGCAGGAGCCCCTACAGCCCAGAAAAGCTGCAACAAGCCTGGCCAAGTTGGGAAAAGATCTCAGACGGTTTTTCTGAGTCAGGCTGCCCTGGGGAGGAGCCTCTTCGGCTTCCAATGGCCCTGCTACCCGCTCAAGCCCCCAGGGGGTGCCAAGACCTAGTGGACCAGCTGCATAGGACTGCCAGCTCTAGGCAGGACCCCCTGCAGCCCAGAAAAGCTGCAACAAGACTGGCCGAGTCGGGAAAAGATCTCAATCGGTCTTTCTGAGTCGGGCTGCCCTGGGGAGGAGCCTATTGGGTTTCCAGTGGCCCTGCTACCCGCCCAAGCCCCCAGGGGGTGCCCCACTCCCGCGGAATAGCTGCTCAGCACCACCAGTCCCCTGGAAGAGCCCCTGCAGCCCAGAAAAGCTGCAACAAGCTTGGCCAGACTGTGAAAAGATCTGCCTACATTCTCAGGCCATCCTTCTGAGTTGGGCTGCCCTAGGGAAGAGCCTCTTAGGTTCTCAGTGAGCCAGATAGCTGCTCCAGCCCCCAGGGGGTGCTGCACTCCTGAGGAACAGCTGCCCAACACTGCCAACCCCCTCCAAGAACACCACAGCCTAAAAACACCAGAGCAAGCTCTGCATGACCAAGTGAAATCTGCTACCATCGTGGTGTGGACCTCCCAGTCCTGTCTGCCCTCAGGAAGTCCTCCTTTGCTTCAAAGAAACCCTGTTAGCCCCATCAACACTCCAGAAAAGCCACACTGCCTCAAAAAAGATTGACCAACAACGCCAGCCCTCAGGAAACATTCCACGGTAGTGACAAGGCAAACACGGCCCAATCACAGAGAGTACAACTCCCTCAGGAGAAAGAAAACAACAAGCAAGATAAAGAAGCTGAGAAACCACCCCCAGTCAAACCAACAGGAGAACTCACCTAAAGCAGCCAACAATGAAACAGATCCCTGCAGTCTGACAGACCTGGAGTTCAAAACAGAAATAGTGAAAATACTGAAGGAATTAAGAGAAGATATGAACAGTAAGGCAGATACCCTCAGAAAGGAACTAGAAAATATAAGGAGGAGCCAAGAAAAACTAGAACATTCATTTGCAGAGATACAAACTGAACTAAGGGCAGTAAAAACCAGAATGAATAATGCAGAAGAACGAATCAGTGATATGGAAGATAGAATAATGGAAATCACTCAATCCGGTCAACAGACAGAAAACCGAATCAAAAAATTGGAAAGCAATATAAGAGACCTATGGGATAATATAAAGCAGGCCAATCTATGCATAATAGGAATTCCAGAAGGAGTAGAAAAAGATAAGGGGATGGCAAATATATTTGAAGAAATTAACGCTGGAAACTTCCCAAATCTAAAGGATACTGGGTTCAAGATACAAGAAGCACAGAGGACCCCAAACAAACTGAACCCAAACAGCCCCACACCAAGACACATCATAATAAAAATGGCAAAAGTTAGTGACAAAGAGAGGCTACTAAAGGCAGCAAGAGAAAAGCAGAATGTTACCTACAAGGGAACCCCCATAAGATTATCAGCTGATTTCTCTACAGAAACACTACAGGCCAGGAGGGAATGGCAAGAGATATTTAAAGTGCTAAAAGGAAAAAATATGCAACCTAGAATACTCTATCCAGCAAGAATATCATTTAAAATAGAAGGGGAAATAAAAATTTTTTCCAACAAACAAAAACTTAAAGAATACAGCAACACAAAACCCAGGTTAAAGGAAATATTGAAAGGGCTTCTCTAAACCAAAAAGAAAGGAAGGAAAGGGAAGAAAAAAGAAAAGAAAAAAAAAAAAGAAGAAGAGGAAGAACTAGGACTGAGGAAACTGCAATCGGAGAGCAGTCACTCAAGTAAGCCAGCATACAGATTTAATCATGAACAGGCCTCAAACAAAATAAAATTAAAAAGAAAAAAAAAAGAGTCATCAAAACCATAAAATGTGGGCAAGGGATGTTAGGAAGTAAATAACCCTTTTTGTTTGTTTGTTTGTTTGTATGTTTCTCTTCTTAATTTTAATATAGTAATGCAGTGTTTGAACCTACAGGACCATCAGGCTAAAACACAATTATAGGAAGGGGTTAGCATACTTAAAAAACAGGGCAACCACAAGCCAAAACCAAATATTGCATTCGCAAAAAATGAAAAAAAAATACACTCAAGCAGATAATAACAGGAGATCATCCAACCAAAAAAAAAAAAAAAAGAAAAGAAAAGAAGAATGGAGAACCATAGAATCAACTGGAACACGAGGTTCAAATGGCAATAAATAATCATCTATCAATTATCACCTTAAATGTCAATGGACTGAACGCCCAAATCAAAAGACACAGAGTGGCTGAGTGGATAAAAAGGCAAAAGCCTTCAATATGCTGCCTACAAGAAACTCACCTTAGGACAAAGGATACATATAGATTGAAAGGGAAAGGGTGGGGAAAAATATTTCACGCCAATAGACATGACAGAAAAGCAGGAGTTGTAACACTCATATCAGACAAAATAGACTTTAAAACAAAAGACATAAAGAAAGACAAAGAAGGACACTACTTAATGATTAAGGGATCCATCTAAGGAGAGGATGTTACTATCGTCAACATATATGCCCCAAATATAGGAGCACCCAGATACATACAACAAGTACTAACAGACATAAAGGGAGATATTGATGAGAATACAATCATAGTAGGAGACCTTACTACCCCCCTCACATCAATGGACAGATCCTCTAGACAGAAAACCAATAAAGCAACAGAGATCCTAAAGGAAACAATAGAAAAGTTAGACTTCATTGATATCTTCAGGACACTACATCCAAAAAAAGCAGAATACACATTCTTCTCAAATGCTCATGGAACGTTCTCAAGAATCGACCACATATTGGGACACAAAGCTAACCTCAATAAATTTAGGAGCATAGAAATTATCTCAAGTATCTTCTCTGACCACAATGCCATGAAATTAGAAACCAACCATGGGAAAAGGAAAGAGAAAAAACCTACTACATGGAGACTAAACAACATGCTACTAAAAAACCAATGGGTCAATGAGGAAATCAAGAAGGAAATTAAAAACTACCTTGAAACAAATGATAATGAAGACACAACCGCTCAAAATCTATGGGATGCTGCGAAAGCAGTGCTCAGAGGGAAATTTATAGTGATACAGGCCTTTCTCAAAAAAGAAGAAAGATCCCAAATTGACAACTTAACCCTCCACCTAAATGAATTATAAAAAAAACAAAAAAGACCTAACATCAGCAGAAGGAAGGAAATTATAAAGATCAAAGAAGAAATCAATAAAATAGAGACTCAAACAACAATAGAGAAAATTAATACAACCAAGAGCTGGTTCTTTGAAAAGGTAAACAAAATTGACAAACCCCTGCGAAGCCTCACTAAGAAGAGGAGAGAAAGAACCCAAATAACCAAAATTATAAATGAAAAAGGAGAAATCACAATGGATACAGCAGAAATACAAAAAACCATAAGAGAATACTATGAACAACTATACGGCAACAAGTTGGACAATCTGGAAGAAATGGACAATTTTCTACAATCTTACAGCCTGCCAAAACTGAATCAAGAAGAAACAGACCAACTGAACAGACCGATCACTAGAAATGAAATTGAAGAGGTCATAAAATCACTCCCTACAAATAAAAGTCCAGGACCAGACGGCTTCACAGGTGAATTTTATCAAACATATAAAGAGGAATTGGTGCCCATCCTCCTTAAACTCTTTCAAAAGGTTGAAGAAGAAGGAATACTCCCAAAGACATTCTATGATGCCACCATCACCCTCATTCCAAAACCAGACAGAGATACCACCAAAAAAGAAAACTATCGCCCAATATCATTGACGAATATAGATGCAAAAATTCTCAACAAAATCTTAGCCAACCGAATCCAACAACATATCAAAAAAATTATACACCATGACCAGGTTGGGTTCATCCCAGGTTCACAAGGATGGTTCAACATACGCAAATCAATCAGCATCATACACCACATTAACAAAAGAAAAGTCAAAAATCATATGATCATCTCAAGAGACGCAGAAAAAGCATTGGACAAAGTCCAACATCCATTCATGATCAAGACCCTCGCCAAAGTGGGTACAGAGGGAACATTCCTGAATATAATCAAAGCCATGTATAATAAACCCATAGCAAATATAATGCTCAATGGAGAAAAACTGAAAGCCTTCTCACTCCAATCTGGAACAAGACAGGGATGCCCACTCTCACCACTGCCCTTCAACATAGTTTTGGAGGTCCTAGCCACAGCAATTAGACAAACAAAAGAAATAAAAGGCATCCATATAGGAAGAAAAGAGATAAAACTGTCACTATATGCAGATGACATGATACTATACATAGAAAACCCTAAGGACTCAACCCCAAAACTATTGAACTGATTAATAAACTCAGCAAAGTAGCAGGATATAAGATTAACATTCAGAAGTCAGTCCCATTTCTGTATACCAGCAATGAAATATTAGAAAAGGAATACAAAAATATGGTACCTTTTAAAATTGCACCTCACAAAATCAAATACCTCGGAATACACCTGACCAAGGAGGTAAAGGACCTATATGCCGAGAACTATAAAACTTTAATCAAAGAAATCAAAGAAGATGTAAAGAAATGGAAAGATATTCCATGTTCCTGGATTGGGAAAATCAATATTGTAAAAATGGCCATCCTACCCAAAGCAATCTACAGATTCAATGCAATCCCTATCAAATTACCCATGACATTTTTCACAGAACAGAAACAAATAATCCAAACATTTATATGGAACCACAAAAGACCCAGAATTGCCAAAGCAATCCTGAGAAACAAAAACCAAGCAGGAGGCATCACTCTCCCAGGCTTCAAGAAATACTACAAAGCCACAGTCATCAAAACAGTGTGGTACTGGGACCAAAACAGACAGACAGACCAATGGAACAGAATAGAGAACCCAGAAATAAACCCTGACACCTATGGTCAATTAATCTTTGACAAGGGAGGCAAGAACATCAAATGGGAAAAAGAAAGTCTATTCAGCAAGCATTGCTGGGAAACCTGGACAGCTGCATGCAAAGCAATGAAACTAGAACACACCCTCACACCATGCACAAAAATAAACTCAAAATGGCTGAAAGACTTCAATATACGACAGGACACCATCAAACTCCTAGAAGAGAACATAGGCAAAACCCTCTCGGACATCAACATCATGAATATTTTCTCAGGTCAGTCTCCCAAAGCAATAGAAATTAGAGCAAAAATAAACCCATGGGACCTCATCAAACTGAAAAGCTTTTGCACAGCAAAGGAAACCCAAAAGAAAACGAAAAGACAACTTACAGAATGGGAGAAAGTAGTTTCAAATGATGCAATCGACAAGGGCTTAATCTCTAGAATATATAAACAACTTATACAACCCAACAGCAAAAAAGCCAACAACCCAGTGGAAAAATGGGCAAAAGACCTGAATAGACATTTCTCCAAAGAAGATATACAGATGGCCAACAAACACATGAAAAAATGCTCAACATTGCTGATTATTAGAGAAATGCAAATCAAAACTACCATGAGATACCACCTCACACCAGTCAGAATGGCCATCATTAATAAATCCACAAATAGCAAGTGCTGGAGGGGCTGTGGAGGAAAGGGAACCCTCTTGCACTGCTGGTGGGAATGTAAACTGGTATAGCCACAATGGAGAACAGTTTGGAGATACCTTAGAAATCTATCCATAGAACTTCCATATGACCCCGCAATCCCACTCTTGGGCATCTATCCGGACAAAACTCTACTTAAAAGAGACACGTGCACCCGCATGTTCATGGCAGCCCTATTCACAATAGCCAGGACATGGAAACAACCCAAATGTCCATCCACAGATGATTGGATTCGGAAGAAGTAGTATATATACACAATGGAATACTACTCAGCCATAAAAAAGAATGACATAATGCCATTTGCAGCAACATGGATGGAGCTAGAGAATCTCATCCTGAGTGAAATGAGCCAGAAAGACAAAGACAAATACCATATGATATCATTCATAACTGGAATCTAATATCCAGCACAAATGAACATCTCCTCAGAAAAGAAAACCATGGACTTGGAGAAGAGACTTGTGGCTGCCTGATGGGAGGGGGAGGGAGTGGGAGGGATCGGGAGCTTGGGCTTATCAGACACAACTTAGAATAGATTTACAAGGAGATCCTGCTGAATAGCATTGAGAACTTTGTCTAGATACTCATGTTGCAACAGAAGAAAGGCTGGGGGAAAAATGTAATTGTAATGTATACATGTAAGGATAACCTGACCCCCTTGCTGTACAGTGGGAAAATAAAATTAAAAAAAAAGAAAGTAATACAAACGAATGTATATGGAAAATAGAAAAAGCCTCATAGACATAAAAAGCAAACTTGTGCTTACCAAAGGAGATAGGGAAGTGTGAGGAGAGAAGAATTACTGATACAGGATTAACATATACAAGCTACTATCTATAAAATGGATAAAGAACAAGGTTTTACTATATAGCACCCATTATCTTGTAAAAATCTATAATGGAATATAATTGAAAATACTGATTTACCATGCTATACACATGAAATTAATACAATATCTTTAAGTAACTATACCTCAATTATAAAAAGAAAAAATCAATTAGTTTATATTACTCACATAGTTACCTTTCCTAAAATTCTTCATCTTTGTGTGGATTTGTATTTCCATCTGGTATCCTTTTCTTTCTTCCAGATTTTTTTTAACATTTCTTCATTCAAAACTGAAGTCAAAATAAGACTACTAAAGGTAAAGGCAAACTCAAAGAATTGACCACTACATACTGCTATCTAATAAAAATGTAATGTAAGATACAGATGTAATCATTAATTTTGTAATACTTGCATTAAAAAGATAAACAGTGAAATTAATTTTATAATATATTCAACTGAATATAACAAAAATACTATTTCATTATCTTGCTAAAAAGAGTAACAAAATATTTTACTTTTATTATACTAAATCTTCAATATCTGATGTGAATTTTACAGTTATGTATAAAATATACATTTTTATTTTAAAATAATATATATAGAATACAGCATATTATAATTTGGCCTCATCACATTTCAAGTTTTCAAAAGCTACATATGACTAGCAGGTATTATTTTGTACGTCATAGGTCTGACATACAAATAGTAAATGATTTCATAATAGTCATATTATTATGACTGACTCAAAATAACCATGGTCACTTTCTAGGGTTAGAATAGGAGCTCTAAACAAGGCAGAAACTATTCAATGAGAATTTGTAGGCAATGTATATTACATCAATCTGTATCTCCTCTTCCTACGATTTCTCAATTATCATAACAATTGCACCTTCATGAGTGTGTGATAATCTTGGATTTATGTTACCAAAGATTTTGGTTAGTTAACACCATGACTATGAGGGACTATGGAGCTGGCTATGCTTTAAGTGGTGGCAGCTCGCTAATCTTTCTATCGTTCTTTCTATAGCTCTATAGTTTTATTTCTGTTACAAATAAAAGCAGAATAAATTATCCATGTACTGCATATACCTAGCACCTGGCACTGAACTCTCAGTAAACACATGCTGAGTCTCCATGACTCTAACACAGACTCTTTGCTCATGACTTAGGTCATGACAGGATTCAATTTTCTAAAAAAATCTTTCTCCAAGATCTTCCAAATAACTAAATATGAATACTTGAATTCCTCCAGTCTTTGGTTACTCCCTCTATACAACATGAGCTCCATGGTAGGGTGGAGAGGAAAGATTTGCTTGACAAATAGACCTTCTGTTAACCTGAAACAATATTTTCATTCTGGAATCTACTTTTTTGGAAAAAATAATGACAAAAGCAATGTTCCCTGTAATCCAGCAGGTTCTCCAATAAAAGATTTTCCCTTACAGCTAGAACCAGTAAGACTCGATATTAAAAGACTCAAATAATAAAATAATATTGTTTAACATGATAACCCATGTAAATATAACATACTAGCATTAAGTAGATATTTTATTTTCTGATATAGAAGCAGATGACATGGCACATAGAATGCCCTCCAACATTCTTCCTCTTCTAAACTTATTTTAGAAAAAAAAGTACAGTCTATATCCTCTTTCTAAAAGTACATGGAGAAAAAATTACTAGACAAATTTCTGTATGTAGTGAATTCTCATTTTGCCACAACCAAAGGCTCTGTGGTATAGTGGCTATGATTTGGGATCTAAAATTATAGATTGGCATGTATACAAATCCTGGTTGCACCATATACTGGTTCTGTGAATTGTGAATATTTCCTTATCTTTTCACATCAGTTCTTTTGATATGTATAACAGATATAACACAGTATAGATAATGCAGGTAAAACACAGGAATAACAAAATTAACTAGTATCTTAATTCCTTGAGAATAGGTCTTTTTTTATTGCTTTCTTGGTATGTCATATTTTGTTTAAACGTAAGAAACTATGTATAAAAGAGCAATTAAACACTGTAAATGTATAATTCAATAAATTAAATGAAATTAAACTATTATAATAAAAGCCCTATATAATAAAATTAATTATTTATTATACACATATATAAGACAATATTTAAATAAGTTTTTGTGGAGGTAAAATATTCTGATTCAATTGTGGCATTTAAAAAACTCAGTCAATTTTTTGGGAAAAGCAATTGAAAATCCTAATAAATTATGTAAAAGTTAACATTATAGCATCTTATATATTATTTAAATAAACATTAAAATCAAAACCTAGTCTACATGATGATAATAATTAATTGAAACATTTTAGAATCTTTTGTCTATATATATTGTATATTATACAATATATGTATATTCAGAAACAGATTTTTTTCTCATCATTGTTATTATAGGTATACTATATGGTATAACTAAATAACATGTAATCTTTTAGCAGTGGAGATATATATAATAATATTCACATGAGGAGTATTTTTTAATCAAAATCAAAACATATTATACTGTTATTCATTAACCATAATAGTTGATTAAAAATTCTTAACTATACCTCTCTTAGATTACATTACAATGTGTTGCCTAAAAATACACTCTTAAAAAACTATAATTAAGAAAAATGTTTCATAGCAAATGTTGAGCAGCAAAATCTCAAGCTTGAAGTCTTGCATATTGGCTGTTGTCAAAGGCACAGAGAAATAAAAAAATAGTGATGAGACCACCTCATAGATCTTTAAATAAGGTTTTCTCAGCCTTGTCATTATAAACATGTTGGGCTAGATAATTGTTATGGGTGCTGTCCTGTGCATTGCAGGGTATTTAGGAGCATTCCTGGACTTTACCCAGTAGATGCCAGTAGCAGTTATCACACAGTAGCAACCAAGCATTGCCAAAAGTCTCTTTGGCAAATACATTCCCAACTGAAAACCAAAACCAACTATATATTGTCCCCAACAGTAGGCAAACTTTGAAGACAGAGCCAAAGGTAAATGGTCTCAAACTCTGAAAAGTGAGGCTGTCAGAGTGCCTAAAGAGCTAGATATTTGTATATAGATATAGATTAGATATTTTATATCAAGATATGTATGTATAGATATTTTATTTTATTTGGTTTGCTTTTTAAGGGTCACACCTGAAGCATATGGAGGTTCCCAGGCTAGGGGTCTAATCAGAACTACAGCTACCAGCCTACACCACAGCCACAGCAACACCAGATCTGAGCCACATCTGCAACCTACACCACAGCTCACGGCAACACCGGGTCCTTAACCCACTGAGTGAGGCCAAGGATCAAACCCACAACCTCATGGCTCCTAGTCGGATTTGTTTCTGCTGCGCCAAAAAGGGAATTCCATGTAGATATTTTAGAAAATATAAAATCCTATAGGATTTTCACTTAGAGGGAATTAAAATGATGTGGCCATTACTTATGTTTTCTCAGGATACTTCTATAAACTTGAATAAAAGTAATAACAAAACAGGTATTTAACTAGAGAGTAGTTCTCTAGGGTCTGGGCCTCTAAAAGCATGCACATGATGTACAGTTACCTAGGTTACTAGGTACTAATTATGCCATTTCTTAGGCGACACATAATTTAGGATTATAAAAATCTGATGTTTGGTTTCAATGATATCTTCATTTTATTGACCAGACATCAGGGAGTTTGTCTTCTTGTAACGTGGAAAATTAATGAAAGTTGGGATTTATAAAAATAGAAAACTGAACAGAAATATTGCCTACAAAATGGTAAGTGAAAGGTATTTTAAAAATCAAAGAAAATTAATGCATTTTTACCCTGTGTAGCA
This sequence comes from Phacochoerus africanus, assembly GCF_016906955.1. Classification (NCBI taxonomy): domain Eukaryota; kingdom Metazoa; phylum Chordata; class Mammalia; order Artiodactyla; family Suidae; genus Phacochoerus; species Phacochoerus africanus. The sequence goes on along the minus strand of NC_062547.1, from coordinate 98,892,042 downwards.
TCATTACATGCATTTGGGAGCCAATAAGGTAAAAAAAAGTAATATTTTTACTCATAGTTTACCTCAGCCTCCTCTTCCTAGCTCCCATTACTGTCCCATACCAGTCTTTGCCTATTCAATCAAGTTTCCTTCACCTCACTCCATCTTCTGAAGAGGGGTTGTCTCAGCCAAATGAGTTCCTGAAGTCTTGGTGGAGATGGAGGACTAGTAGAAATGAGTGAAAAACGGAGTTTCATGCACAAGGGAGATAAAGCCCATTCTCAGAGATAAAGGTAAAGGTGATTAGCAAAGCAGGTGAGAGGGAGAAGGGGAGGACTGGAGGAAGAAGAAAATAGTCTTTCAAGGATGAGTTTTGGAAATCATTTGGGAAGGACTTGGCAAATGAGCCAGTGAGGAGTGTGAGAACCTTTGGAGGGAAAAAAAAGAAGTCTGCAAGAACTATTGTAATCATGGCAGAATTGGGAGGGTAGGGATAACACGTACATGCTACTGTATAAAATAGACGGTTGGTGAGAATCTACTGCATAGCACCTGAAAATCTACTCAATAGTTCGTAACAACCTATAAGGGTAAAAAAGAATGCATATATTTATGTATATGACTGATTCACTTTGATATACACCTGAAACTAATGCAACATTGTAAATCAACTATGCTCCAATAAAATTAAATTTAAAGAAAAGAATGATGGTAGAATATTTTAAATTGATTCTATTTTCACTTTTTTTTTTTTTAAAAATAAAGGTTAGAATTTCATTTTTTATGACTTCTGGTCATCTGCACTTTGTATCTCTGAATGTGATTCCTTGTAGTTTCTGGAACAATTAAATCTGGGACTTGGTAAAAATAAATTTATATTGATTGAACACCTAAATGGAGGTAAATGGAAAAGAACAGTTACAAAAATTGGATTTTGGAGTTCCCATCGTGGCTCAATGGTTAAAGAATCTAACTAGGAACCATGAGGTTGCGGGTTCGATCCCTGGCCTTGCTCAGTGGGTTAAGGATCCGGCATTGCTGTGAGTTGTGGTGTTGCTGTGAGTTGTGGTGTAGGTCGCAGACGCGGCTCAGATCCTGCATTGTGGTGTGGCTGTGGCGTAGGCCGGCGGCGGCTACAGCTGCAATTAGAACCCTAGCCTGGGAACCTCCATAAGCCGAGGGAGTGGACCTAGAAAAGGCAGAAAGACAAAAAAAAAAAAAAAGGATTTTAAGTCACAAAGAGATGGGATCATTACTTTAGAATATAATTTCATAAATATGGACAGAGGCTTTCCTTGACCCTCCTCCTTTTCCTCTGGCTGCAATGACTAAACCTTGGTACCTGTGGGAAATTACCATGTGGAAACAAGTACAGGAGGATCCTATTATATAGCAACTCTGAGAGCAGTCAGAAGCCACATCAGTGCTCTCAGGACTGAGCACATGCAACTCAGTCAGTACACACTTGATCCCACATAACACTGTATGGTATTCTGACAGATTATCTGCTGCTTACCACATAAACCTTTGTTCATCTCTATTAGCCAGTGTAATGCAAGCCTCCTTCTTGACCTATGGGGCAGAGGAGGATATTAATTACATTTCAACTTGGATATCTGTCAAGTGCCCTCTGTTTTTATTGGAACTTCAAATCTGCTGAAAAATAGAATATTTTAAATTTATAATGCATTATGAGTATATTGCCATTAAACCACTTAATAGCAAAATGATGTGTATTATAATTTTAAAAATAAGGCTGAATTTATACCTGTGCTTTAAGTTGGAAGCTTAAAATATAATGGTTAATATACTGAATGGCAAATCATTATCATCTAGGACTAGAAAGGAATAAAAATAAACAAGAAATAGTGGTATGGTAAAAATGACAATGCTGCAATGTCTTCTGAAAATGTAATTTTCCAACATCAGTAACAGAACTATCCATTAAGAGAAAAGCTATTATCTTAATTAGCTTCTTAAAGTAAAATCCTATGTCAAGTGGTATTATAGACAGTGAGCAAACAGAACAAAGCAGAAGTAATCTCTGGTGCTATGATTGTAGAAATGGCAAGTACATATTTGCCAATGCAATTTGAGTTTGGTGTGGTTAAATAGATTTGAAAAATAAAATTTGTATCCTGAACACTTATTTCCCTCACCTTTTGTGAGCTTTAAAGCATATTCTTACATTTAGTCCAAACTGTAGGTTTCAATTATTTGCCCCTAAATGAATTTTTCTCTAATATACTTCATACCTGTAAAACCACCATCTTTCCCAAGTAGAAAATTGTTTTTTCCTTTTGGGAAGGTTATTTGGATTTTTTTGTTTATTTTCATTACTTTTTTGTTTTTGTTACTTTTGATTATTGAAACTCTTTATCCTGTCTCCCAAACAAGACCCTCTTACCCAAAAAGATCATAACCAATAGACAAATGATGCTTTTATTCAGAGCAAAATGTTAAAAAAACATCTCTTATTATAGTCATCATTTTTTCACAAAACATATGCTACAAACACATTTCTAAACTTTTAAAAAATATTTTATACTTATACTTTTATATATATTAAACTTAACTTGTAACTGAGATTACTTATGTTTACATATGTGGAATATCCTTTGATTCTTCATCTCCCTCAAAATGTGTTTTCAAAAAATGTGTTTTCAAAAACACATTTTCATATTGACTAGAATATTGTGCCCACACAAGCCAACTTTCAACCAAATGTCCCCTTGATATTTCCCCCTCCAGGGTTCTACCTCTGGACCCAATGAATTAATAATCATTTGTGTGACATTTAAAACAACGGAAAGGTGTCTTTATCTTGTCTCTTTCTGCCTATCCAAAACCTAAAACTTCTGGTAGACCTGATATCTCTAAAAAATATGATTTCTGTTCAAGAAAATTATAATGATTTTCATGTTTCAAGCTGCAGAACTCACCTCTTAAGCGCTTAACCAGAGAAGACATTTATTGATAGTCTATCAAGTTGCTCCAAGAACTGCTAGACAGTCTGACTCGTGGATTCAGAATTGGGCAAACCAAAAAAGCTATGCAAGAGCCAAGGCAGTAATCAAAATCATACCCCAAATCCCAACCCAAGAGAACACTGCTGGTCACTGAATACCAAATGGTGCCACTTGTGCTCCACTGTGACAGGCTCTGGGCCCTCAGCGTAAGCACAACCCTGCCTCTTTTGCTATATCTGGAACATGAATGGTATTGTCCCTATGCCACCTACCATGAAAATGGATTCTCCCCAAAATTGCCTAGCTCCTAATACAGAAACTGGGTGATGTATCTAATTGCCTCGAACAAGCCAGAAAATGTCCTAGGAAATGGAGTAGTTGACAGTTTCGTCTTTTGTGGGGGATTCTCAAAATACAGAAGTTTAACTAATGGGCACACTCCAAGCTTTGGACAAAAAGTATATATATTTGACTCTGCGTTCCTGCTAATAATATAAAGCTACTTTTAAATCCTTATATTTATTGGTAAATTTTTTTCTTTTAAATATACATAACTGTAAGTCTACTAGCAAATTTTTTAAATCTAGAAGTGAATACATTAAAGCATTTGTTCATAATATACAAGAAGATATAAATGTAATTAAAGAACAGAAAACAAATCCAATAATATTGAAGGACAAAAACATATATTACTCTAGAATAGTGATTATCTTTATTTTGCATTTGTTTTACCACAAATATTCTAAATCTTAATTTGTTTTTTATCACTTGTATAATAAAAATGGTGCTGGCCTGAGAATGAAGAGGCCTGGGTTTAGTCTTGGCTATGTTACTAATGTACTATGCTCTCCTGGATTATTTATTTTCTCTGTGTCTCACTGTCTTATTTTATAAAATAACTACATTAACACAGGATCAAAATACCTCTTAGAGTTCTTTTGTTTTTTGTTTGTTTATGTTTTTTTTATTTTATTGGAGTACAGTTGACTTACAATGTTTTAACAGTTTAAAGTGTAACACAAAGTGAATTTGTTTTATATATATGTATATTATTTTTCCCCATATAGGTTATTACAAACTATTGAATAGATTTCCCTGAGCTATAGAGTAGGTTCTTGTTAATCACCTGTTTGATACAGTAGTGTACGTTTATTATTCCCATCCTCCCAATTCCTCCCTTCACCAACAGTTTTTGCTATGATAACCATAAGATTGGTTTTGAAATCTCTGAGTTTGTTTTATAAATAAATTCTTTTGTATCATTTTTATTAGATTCCACATACAAGTGATACAACATGATATTTGTCTTTGTCTGACTTACTTAATTACTTAGTATGTTAATCTCTAGGTCCATCCAAATGCAAATGCAAATGTCATAATTTCATTCTCTTTACGGTAAATAGCATTCCATTGTATGTATGGAAACTTCTTTATCGATTCCTCTGTTGATGGACATTTAGGTTGCTTCCACATCTTGGCTATTGTAAAGAATGCTGCAATGAATACTAAGGTAAACTAACAATAACCCCTCCACAAAACAGAAACAGACTCACAGACAAAAACAGACCCATGGTTGCCAGGGGCGGCGGGGGTGGCAGTAGGGGAGGTGTGGATTGGGAGTTTGAGATTATATATAGAATGAATGAACCACAAAGTGCTACTGTATAGCACAGGGAACTATATTCAGTATCATACAGTAAACCATAATGAAAAATAATATATACATATTTATAACTGAATCACTTTGCTGTGCAAAAGAAACCAACACAACACTGTAAATCAACTATACTTCAATAAAATAAACTTTAAAATTAGAAAAAATAAAAAGAAGAAACTAATAATAACCTTCTAGTGGCTTGCTTCTTCGCCTTCTAAAGTCCCCTCATCGAAGTGGCCCTCTAGGATTACACTATATAAATTGGCTCCTACTAGAAACTCATTCTTCTATCAATCTGATTTTAGGGTTTTTTTTTTTATCACTCTCCCAAAACACCTTATTCATTTAGTTGTTCATTGTTTATCTGTCCACCATGAGAATGAAAGTTTCTGGGGCAAGGGCAAAGTCTGCCTTATTAACCAATGTATTACCAGCACTTAGAAGAGTCCAGTGAATAGCAGGCACTTAACAAAACACTGGAAACAGATAGATTAAGGAGATAAAAGACATGAAAGCACTGGAAAAATAAAAATAGCTACAGAAATTAAAGTATCTATGAAAATACTTATTTTTCAGGAGTGGCAACACAAGTAGTCTTTTTAACCTCAATTGGTTATATCTGGTATTTAATTTTAGCAACTGCCACAATTCAGTCAGATCCCCTTCTGATTCTGGCAGCAGAAACATAGTTTTACATATACATAAAGAATTGCACAAAAAATATTTTTTGTGTCTCTTTCAAAATATTTTTCTTTCTTCACAAGGAAAAACTTTCTGTTAAGTGGACAAGTTCCCTGTAACGAATAATGGAAGATCAGAAAAGGACAGCCAGCACTCACTTGTCTTTCCTTGGTGCTATGGTTCACGTAATACACTCTCATTCTTTCCTTTCTGCAACGATATACCATTGCCAATGGCCTTATAAATGCTCTTTTAATTTCTTCCCCCTGCTGCACTGCATGATTTTTATGAGGATAAGCAAAGAATTACTAGTCCATTTCGATCAGCAGTAAATCTCCCTTTTACCCTTGTTGCCTCTTAAGTGTACTTTTGGTCTTATTTTCTGAAAATGATTAATCCAAGTGGAAAGGTACTATATTGCAGCATCCTTGGATTCTACTTCTTTCTGACACTGCTGTGTGGATGAAACTCAAATGCATGGAACATGGCCAAGGCTTTGACAATTTCCTTGTAGGATTAGATAAAACCAGGAGTATAGAGCTCATAACACTGACATTCAGAACACATGGGATCTACCCAGATTCTGATGTTATTCTACCTTTTTAACTTGCATAAATTATTTCCCTTTCTGACCAGTTTCATTATTTGTAGTATGATATTGGAAATTAAGAAGTCCATAGTTTTCTACAAAATTCACAATATAGAGTTTGATGTATGGTAGCCTGGAAAATTCTAAGACTCAGATTATCTATCTTTGAAGTACAGATAAAAATAATTATAGTATTCCTTACAGATGTAGAAGAAAAACTCAAGAATTATTTCCTCATTTTAATGTAGGGGAAAAAATGAGTATTCATAAGACAGCTTAATTAACTAATAGATCAGTTGAAGTTGAAAAAGCAGTGTAATTAAAGTAACAACAAAAAAGACAAATATTGCAGGTGCCATTTCTAGCTTTGTCAAATGATTTTTTATGATCCTGATAACAATAACTTGAAGACTTTGGGTCTCATTTTCTCTTCTGTAATTTGATATGCCTTCTGGATTAAAAGTATTATAGTCACTAGTAGACTCTCCAATCAGTCTTTCTCTTTACACAAGAATTTGCCAAGAACATGTGGAACCAAAAGCAACTGATCTATCACATAGATGCTGGTTCCAAAAGAAATGGAAAGAACAAATTATTTGTAAGGCATTTACAAAGCATAGATGATGTAACACAGATGAGGGCATCAAAGTGCTTCCTTGTGTCATGATACTCAACTAAAACGCAGCTACCTTGAAAATAAAGATGGATGCAGAAACAAGCAGAATGGAAACTGTCCTTCAAATACTGATGTTTATATTTGGGAATAGAGGAGAATGTTTTATTTGATATAATGATGAAGGAATGGACAAGGCTAGTCACAGGCCAAATTTTCAGGAACATATCTTTTTCATACTCTTTAGTTTTTTTACTCTTTATTCACTCTAGTCTCAAGATCATTACTCTTATTTGCCTCAAGCAATCACAAACCAACCACAGTCTATACACCAACTTAATCAGGTATTATCAGCACTGTCCCAGCTTATCTTAAAACAATTCTTCTAATGGATTAAGTAACCAATTAAAATAAATGGTTTTGAAGGGAGAAGGATACTTATCAAACCATCCTACAAAGTTGAAAATTGCTTCAATGAAGGAAAGGCAGAAAAAGTGATGAGGATTGGTTGTTGCTGTTTACTTGTGACATTTCTGTTCTTGGGTCAGTTTTAAGAAAGTAGTTTGCAATCTGAGTTCTTTTCTTGTGCACCTAAGAAAGGGTGCCTTTAATTCAGCCTGGCTTATATTATAGTCTCATGAATATGCTTCATTTCATGCTATCTGCATAGTGATGATCTACAACTTCTTGTAGCTTTCAGGTGAAAATTAGCTGGAAAGCTTCTTATGATGCTTGCTCCAATATTGTGAATTCTTTACAGTCTATTTTAAGAGACTAAAACACTATCTCAGCAATAGTTTTTAAATAGAAGAATCTTTCCTGTCTTGCTTCAAAATCGTGGCATAGCAATGTTAATTCCAGGGAAATAGAGGTATTATAAGCTAGAGTAGTAACAGGCAAAGTTGTGTAAGAGAGCAACCATTAGTAAGCAACCTCTAGTGGTCCTGTTCAGCCACTGGTCAGCATTGTAGTCAGCCCTTCCCCCAAGAAAGTGACAGTTAGTGAGTGACCGTCGGCCCCTCCCCTTTCCCTTTCTCAGTATAAAAGGAGACTGAATTCAGACTGAGGCAAGATGGTTTTCTGAGACACTAGTCTGCCATCTTCCCAGTCTGCTAGCTTTCTCATCAAAGTCATTATTCCTTGCCCCAACTACTCATTCTGAATTTATTGGTCTGTTGTGCAGTGAGCAGAGCAAACTTGGGTTCAGTGACCCAGAGTGAACTAGGGTTGGTAGTAGTAACGAACATGGAAAAAGATATAATAAGAAGAAAATTAATAATAACAGTGGGAATGACGACAGACAAACCTTGCATAGTTGAATACCTAGCAGGGATTTTGCTTTTGTTTGGGGGGCTTTCTGCTCATAAAGTTTTTTCTATGTGTGACCCTAGGTCTAGTGGGCAGAGAGTAAGCCCACGTTTCCTAGATTATATATGTTCTCTAAATTGTTCAAGTTTACTGCCCCAGGTAATGTTGCATAAACTATGAGACTCATGGATAAGATGAAATGAGAATCAAAGTAAAGCAATGGAAAGTATACTTTCTGGAATGTTTCTTTTACAACTCCTGCCAATCAGAGGATTTAGAAATCAAGCACATTATTTAAGGCAGTACTTCTTTCTCTTCATATCTCTAATTACCTAAAATAAAATTTAATGGTGGTCTCTAAAGGATTTCTAATGAAGAGAATATTACATGATGGTTTACACACACACACACACACACACAAAAGCAGCAGATGAATGCCTATCTGGTACTTAGATGCATTAATCTCTCAAAACAAGTGCTATAAGGAGTGGGTCACAGAGTGAAACACGACAACAGCCTTAATCCAATGTGTTTTGAGGAAAACCCCTGGGTAGCAATATTAATTAGCAGTTGGACTTCTGGAGAATAGCTATAGAAAGGGACAATAGATGAGAACATGTCAACTTTGAAGAGGAGAAAAAAATTTCAATGCAGGACTCTGGAATTCAGAAATAGCACATTTTAGAGACAAGATAGATTAAGCACTTCTAAATCAGTGTCTACTGAGAATTTTTTAAAGGGAAAACAAAAAAATTAGTTCAGCATGTAGTATATAAAGGTGAATGATCATATTTATTGTTCTTTCTAGATGGTAAATATTAATACTGAAGTCTTAATTCTACATGAAGGATTATAATTTTTCCATTGAGTAAGGTGAAAAAAATGGATTAAAACAGGACTAAAAGGAAATTTAATTTGTACTGAAAGAAAAATATCCTGCTCTTCATCACAACTTGTCTTTAGCCAATAAAATTTCTACAGCTATATTCCCTTTGGTGTGGTATAGGGAGGGGGCAGCATCTTCCAATTCATATAAACTAGAAGGAGAAGTCTAACAAACAAAATATTGACTATCCTTTCAAATAGCTCAATTGGCAAATAATGATTAGTGTCAGACATAATATCACAGGGTCAGTAACCTTTCATCCCACAGTGCAATATTTTACTGTGTTTTCCCCAGAAATCAGTTACAATAGACTCTACCATTTGTCATGTACATGATTTGTATTTTCTGAATGTAAAAATAGTTGACCTTAACCACTCTACAACTACTAAAAGTTGAAGGTCATGCCATATGTCATTGAAAAGAGAATTTCCCCTGAATTGGCAATAAACTCTTGACTCTGACCTGTGACATTAATGCTATGAAGTAAAATGTTTTCCATCTTTGCAATTTGCATAGAAAGCACATGTACTTTATTCTACTCTGTTCTTTTACATCTTTACAAGACACTTACTCCTTTAAAAGGAGGTATTCAAGCAGCAAGATTTACTACTGCTAAAATTGCTCCCTGAGAATTTGAACAATTTACCTTATTTTCTCTATTGCATGTTTGATAGAGGAACAGAGAGAGGTAGATGTCAAAAAACTTGAATAATCTTATAAGCAATAAATATGATGTAGCTGGAAACTGAATACCATGCTTTTTTAAAATCTGTAAATACTTAAGACGTGTTTCAAAATCTCTTCATAGATTGTTAACTTTTCTCTGCATATGACTTGCTGAAGTCAAAAAGGAGGAAGTAGTACCATGGTTAAATACTCTACTACATTGAATATCCTTAACATCTTACGTAATGCTGTCACATTTATATAGTTTACAACCTGGATTTCATCTGGCAAATGTTCTGTAAGAAAAATGCAATATACACACATATGAAAATAAATAAATAAATAAACCTTAGTTTACATTTTGTTTAATTCCAAACCCATCTTTCACATCATTTTATTTCCTGTCACACCATGTAGAAGTGATTGCTGTGTTTCTTAGAAGAAAAGAGAGAAGAATGGTTCTAAAGGCTGAGCACAAGAAAATCTCTTCAGTAAGTGGTGTCAGGAGAGGTAGACAGCCAACTTTTATATGTAAAACAATGACTTAGAACACAACCTCACACCATACACAAAAATGAACTCAAAATAGCTTAGAAAGTTAAATTGTAGCAATGTTTTCTTAGGTCAGTCATCCAAGGAAATAGTAATAAAAGCAAAAATAAATAAATGGGACCTAATCAAAATTATAAGCTTTTGTACAGGAAACCACAAAAAAAAATCATAAACAAAAGAATCTGTAGAGTGGGAAAAATATCTGCAAATGATACAATATACAAGCATCTAATTTCCAAAATACATAAACCACTCATACAGCTCACCAACAAGAAAAAAACAACCCAATAGAAAAATGGCCTGGAGCTCCTGCTGTGGCCCAGTGGTTAACAAACATGACTAGAATCCATGAGGATGTGGGTTCGATCCCTGGTCTCGCTCAGTGGGTTAAGGGTCCCATGTTACCGTAAGCTATGGTGTAGGTCACAGACATGGCCCAGATCCTGAGTTGCTGTGGCTGTGGCATAGGCTGGCAGCTGTAGCTCTGATTTGGCCCCTAGCCTGGGAACCTCCATATGCTACAGGTATAGCCCTGAAAAAAAAAATGTTCAGAAGAACTTAATAGACAATTCATAAAGAAGAATGGTCAATAGGCACATGAAAAAATGCTCAACATCATTAATTATTGGCAAAATGAAAATCAAAACTAAAATGAGGTACCATCTCACACTGGTCAGAATGACTATCATTAATAAGTCTACAAGAGTTCCCATCATGGCTCATAGGGTAGCAAACCCAACTAGCATCCATGAGGATATGGGTTCAATCCCTGGCCCCACTCAATAGGTTAAGGATCCAGCATTGCCGTGAGCTGTGGTGTAGGTCACAGACATGGCTCAGATCCAGTGTTGCTGTGGCTGTGGTGTAGGCTGATGGCTACAGATCCAATTGGATCCCTGGCCTGGGAACCTCCAAATGCCACGGGTGTAGCTCTAAAAATACAAAAAAAAAAGTCTACAAATACCAAATTCTGGAGAGGGTATGGAGCAAAGGAAATCTTCCTACACTGTTAGTGGGAATGTACATTGGTACAACCACTATGAAAAAGGGTATGGCAGTTCCTTGGAAAACTAAGGACAGAGTTACCATATGATCCAGCAATCCTACTCTTTAGCCTATATCCAGATAAAACTATAATTCAAAAGATAATGCACCCCTATATTCATAGCAGCACTATTAACAATAGTCAAGACATACAAACAACCTAAATGTTCAATGACAGATGAACATATTAAAGAGATGTGGTACATGTATACAATGGAAGACTACACAGCCACAAAAATAACAAAATAATGCCATTTGCAACAGTATGGATGCAATTAGAGATTATCATACTAAGTGAAGTAAGTCAGAAAGAGAAAGACAAATACCATATAATGTCACATATGTAGAATCTAAAATATGACACAAATGAACATATCTACAAAACAGAAACAGACTCACAGACAAGGAAAACAGACTTGTGGTTGCAGGATGGAGGGGGGTGAGGGAGAGATGGTATGGGAGGGTGGGGTTAGCAGATGTAAGCTATTATAGATGGGTGAATAAACAAGGGCCTACTGTAGAGCACAGAGAACTGTATTCAATGTCTTAAGGTAAACCATAACGGAAAAGAATATAAAAATAAAAAATAGGGTGCATATGTGTATAACTGAATCACTTTTCTGTACAGCAGAAATTGTCATCAAATATACTTCAATTTTTTTAATATAAAAAAATAAAGGCTGAGCCTTATGAGCAGCCAACACACCATGAAGAGTCTTTATTTTTCATCAGCTTAGATTTAGAAGTATCCTAGGAAAGAGTGTGAAAATAAAAGAATAGAATATACTCTTCATTACATGAATATATGAATACCTTGATTACTTCTATTTTTAAAACAGTGATTTGTATATCATAAGTGATACTGAAACCTCCTTCTCTCCTCATCTCCACATGTTTCATGTATTTTATGATGACAAAATATTTATTCCCTTATATATCTTTCATTTATTCTCTTCTCTCCAACATGATTATGATCTTCATGTGTGCAAGAAGTGCACTGTACATGTCTTTACATATTAATGCCTGGCAGGCCTTGGGAAATAGGTAAATGCCCACTGGATATTGGTAAGGAAAGAAAAATAAAATTTTATGTTTGGTATCTATTCATTATGTAGTACTACTTCATTTTAGTTTTCCTAAAACTTTCTCCTTCCAGTTGGAAAGAGCTTACTGTATTAATGTGCCATATTTGGCTTTGAAACTTGGCTCTTATACTTATTAATTAGGAGAATTTAGCCAAAATAACCTCTGTGTTTCATTTTCCTGCACGTAAAATGGATATAGTAACAGTACCTACACATAGCGTTATTAGGATTATTATCTGTGTTACAGTAAGTGAAATAGCTTACAGGGTGGCTAGTATATTGTAAGTGTTATATAAGTGTTTGCTATGACAACATTAATATCTCCTTTTTATCTGAAAATTGAATAGTACCTATTTCACAGATTTACTAGCACTAAATTAGACAATAAATGTAAAGCAACTAACAATTTTTTGGTAAATTGGATGTGAGATATGAAAGAAAGAGGAGTCTATGATGACTCTAAGGCTTTTCTCCTCAGCAACTAGAAAAAAGGAGCTGCTATTAACCAAGATGGGAAAGGCAGGAGGGAAATTTTCAGTGGGAGTAATTCAAGAGCTCAAGATTCGAAATTCCATTAAATATGTAAATATATATTTTGGGCAAGCAACTGGATGTAGAACAGAAATACAGAATACAAATCAGTAATACCAAAATGAAAGTACTAATCCATGGTTACTGAGTTAACTGAATCAACTATAAACATCAGTTGTTTCTAACTTATTAGGTATTTGGGATCTTTGCAGAAGCTGATGATAAACACGTGAACACATACACATAAAATGGGCATACATCTAATTTGTAAGCTTGGAATTGATTTTATCCATATAAGACATAAAGACACTGCTGACAAAATTACAATCTTATCAGTGTAATTTTTCATGCAAAATAGCATTTCCTGAAAAGTAATTTTAGCAAATAACACATGTAAAATCAAATATAAACTTTATTTCTCTAAAAAAAAAGTTAATTTCAATAGACAGCTATTACCGATTGGCTTAAAAGTATCTATGGTACACAATTTATTTATATATTAAATGATTTTAGAGTTTGTATTTTGATGGTAGCAAGATTTCAAAAGCAAAAATTCACATAAATATACTCTAGCAAATGATACAAGTTCTCAGAGTTCACTTTACAACATGCTTATAGAATTGTGTAATGCAAAACTACATTTTCTAAGAAGGCCAGTTGAAGTTCTGGCAATATTGTTGTCCTTAAATGCATTAGGCCATTTTGTGAAGTCTGTATCAATCCTCATATAAGTATATTTCAGCAATGAAACATTGGCATAGTTATACCATCTTTTGCAAGACGGAGGCATGGCCAAATATTTTAGGACCATTATTCATGGTCAAATTAAGAACTCAAATCTATTTTCCCCATTAATAAATTTCAACTTAGTATTTAAGATAACTAAGCAGTAAATAAATTTATTACTATAAAGTTTTAATTTAGAATAAGTTGTAGGAACGAACAATAGGAAAGAAAATTAAAAGGAAAAGTCATTCACAATAGCATAAAATGATAAAATACTGAGGATAGATATGGCAAAAGAGGTAGAAAACTTGTAATCTGAAAACTACAAAACATTATTGAGAAAAATTAAAGAAAACCTAAATAAATGAAAAAACCTCTCATTCTGCTATAAGAACACTTAATATTCTTTTTTTGTTTGTTTGTTTGCTTTTTAGGGCCCCACCTGCAGCATATGGAGGTTTCCAGGCTAGGTGTCTAATCAGAGCTACAGCTGTCAGCCTTTGCCACAGCAACACCAGATCTGAGTCATGTCTGTGACCTACACTACAGCTCACAGCAAGGCTGAATTCTTAATGCACTGAGCGAGGCCAGGGATCAAACTTGCATCCTCATGGATCCTAGTCAGATTTGTTTCCACTGTGCCACGATGGGAACCTCAGAACACTTAGTATTCTTAAAAAGTAAATATTTTTCAAATTTATCTACAGATTTTAAGTAATTCATATCAAAGTACCAGTAACCTTTTCAGCAGAACTGATAAACTAATACTAAAATTCACATGGAAATACACTGTTGGACAGTTCAACACTTTTAAATTATGCTTTATGACATTGTCTTTTAGATAATTTAGAAGAAAAAAAAGAGTTACAAAGTACATCTACACCAACTTTTGGATTTATCTGTCTAGTCACCTTTGACTGGTGCTCTTTCTTTTGGGGGGTAACTTTTTTTTTTAATTGAGTGGAAGACTCTTTAAATTGTACAGTTTTCAAAAGTTTTACACACTTGCTTTCATAATCCCATAATAATTCTTTTTTCAAATCCCCTTTTCTTATATTGACCACCCCTTTCCTCTCCTACTGGTAACCACTAGTTTGTTCTATCTATGAATCTACTTATTTTTTGCTTTATTCAATAGTTCTATTTTTATTTCATATATAAGCGATATCATACAATATTTGCCTTTCTCTGCTTGACTTATTTCATTTACCATAATGCCCTCCAAGTCCATCCATGTTGCTGCCAATGGCAAAACTTTGACCTTTTTATGGCTGAGTAGTGTCCTATCATAATACCAAAATAGAATATATTGCAATAGTGTATACACACACACACACACACACACACACACACACCCCACATCTTCTTTACTCATTCATCTGTTGATGGACACTTTGGTTTTTTCCATACCCTGGCAATTGTAAATAATGCTGCTTTGAACATTGGGGTGCATGTATCTTTCTGAATTAGTGTTTTTGTTTTGTTTTATTTTCAGATATATACACAGGAGTGGAATTTCTAGATCATATGGTAGTTCTATTTTTAGTCTTTTGAGAAATCTCCATACTGTTTTCTATAGTGACTACACCAATTTACATATTCCCATCAACAGTGTGGAAAGGTTCTCCTTTCTCCATACCCTCGCCAGTGTTTGTTACTTGTGTTCTTTTTCATGACAGCCATTCTGACAGGTGTGAAGTGATATCTCATTGTGGTTTTGATTTGCACTTCCCTGATGATTAGTGATGCTGAGCATGTTTTCATGTGCCTGTTGACCATCTGCCTTTCTTTTTTGTGATCTTTATTTTTTTATTTGCATTCAATTAAATGTCTAATTTTTATTTGCATTCAAGTAAATGTCTAATTTCTGGTAAAAGATCTTCCTTAGTATTTATTCTAATGATAAATAAAGTAGGTCTTCTAATGATAACTATTCTTAGCTTTTTGTTTATCTTGGAATATTTTAATTTCTCCTTCATTTCTGAATGTGTGTTTTGTTGGATATAGAATTCTTGGTTGACAGTCCTTTTCTTACAATTTTTTAAACAGGTCATTCTACTACCTTCTGGCTACCAGTAGTTTCTGATGAGAAACAAAACATTAATCTTATTGAGAATAACTTCAAGCAATGAATAATTTTTTCTCTTGCTGCTTTCAAGATCTTCCTTTTGTCTTTGGTTTCAATAGTTTGATTACAATTTGCTTAGATGTGAATCTACAAGTTTATCCTACTTGGAGCTCTTCGAACCACTTGGATATATTGATTAAAGCTTTTAACCAAGTTTGGGAAACTATTTGCCCTTATTTTTTCAGATACTCTTTCTTATCCTTTCACTCTCTTTGCTTCTGGAACTCCCATTACATTTGTATTGTTATTATTGATGGTGTCCTACATATCTCTGAATTTCTGGTAATTTTTCTTCCTTCTTTTATTTTTTTTTTCCCTGTTTCAAACTGAATAATCTCAGGTGACCTATCTTCAAGTTCACTGATTTTTTTTCCTTCTGCCAATGCAAATTTATTCTTAAGTCTCAAGTCTGGATTTTTCATTTTGGGTATTATAATTTTCAGCTTCAGAATTTCTATTTGGTTCTTTTGTATCATTTCTATCTCCTTAATGCTATTCTCTATATATTGATACATTAATTATCATAATTTCTTTTAATTTTTTAGACACTGTTCCTTTTGTTCTTTTAAGTTATTTATAACATGTGATTTAACCTCTTTCTAAAATTCAATATCTAGGTTTACTCAAGAATAGTTTCTATTGATTAATTTTTTCCTGTCCATGGGCCACACTACTCTTGTTTCTTTGCAGATCTTGTACTTTTTATTGAAAACTAGACATGTAAATAAATACAATGTTTATATTACTTATATTGTTATATATTATTTATATATTTATTATACCATGTATGGTAATATTTAATTATATGTATAAAGTACTTTTAATATTAGACCTCTATCTCCCAGGGTTTGATGTTGTTGTTTGTTTAGTGATTATACCAGACTAATTCTGAAAATTCTGTATACTTTAACATATATGGCCACTGAAATCTCTGCTTCATTATTTTAGTTGTCAGCTAATTAGTAGACAGAAGTTTCTTTAAATCTCTTGAATCAGTAAGTCTCCCAATACTTACCAAGGGGCTCTGTGTGTGTTTGGGGACACACTGAATGCTCTGGCAATAACATTAGTTTAGAACATTCCAACTCTACCTTAACCTTCATTTCCTCTGGCATATAGCCTCTAGGTCAGTCAAAGGTGAGATATTAACATTTTTCAGGTCTTTCCTAGACATATACACAGCAATGTTTATGTTAGTGACCTTCTAAATTCTCACAAATGTGTTATATCTTTATAAAACTCTTAGTGGACATCTTATTTTCCCATATTCTTTCTAGGTATTTTTTATTCATTATTGGTTAATCTCAACTGGTATTGCAGCTTCAGACAGCTGTGATGTTAAACAAGTGCCATTGAATTTTTTAAAATAAATGTCTTGGGTATAGAGCTGCACACACAAAGAAAACTCTGAGTCAGATAAAATAAAGAAAAGCTTTGAGTATGGAGATTTTCATGGAACTGCCAGACAAGTAAAATAGTGAAAATTCTCTGGAGATAGGATTTAGGGGAGCTCCAAATCCTTTTTTCCCCTTTATGTAGCCAACAGACTGATGGCTTTTACAGATACTGTAGTTGTAAGGCTGCTCATTTTCAAAGATACTGTGGACTGAAGACAAGGGTATAGATTATCAATAAAGCTCATTCTTATTACTGTGATTCAGCTGATTGCTTTTTTGTTTGTTTTGTTTTGAATAAACATGTGTCAAACTTTTACAAGCATTTAGTTAATTTACTGAAAGTTGATTTTAACCATTTTTGCAAGAGTTTCCTGTACTTTTTTGCAGGAGAAGGTTTTTGGATGAACTTATCCCACTGTTGTCAAAAAAGGTTCATACCACCTTCCTTGAGCAAAGAAGCAGCAGGATTTATTCAAAGATCACATGGATAATAGAACATGTTCATCTAAATCATTAGTAACTTGAAATCAACCATTCAAGCGTTATGTTTTTCAACTTCACCATGTAAATCCCTTACTTATTTTACCTTTTCTTTTTGTTTTTTGTCTTTTGTCTTTTTAGGGCCACACCTATGGCATAGGGAGGTTCCCAGGCTAGGGGTCCAATCAGAGCTGTAGATGCTGGCCTACACCACAGCCACAGCAACAACAGATCCGAGCCATGTCTGTGGCCTACACCACAGCTCATGGCAACGCCAGATCCTTAACCCACTGAGTGAGGCCAGGAAACAAACTGGCAACCTCCTGGTTCCTAGTCGGATTCGTTTCTGCTGTGCCATGACAGGAATTCCTACCTTTACTTTTGATGTCACCTCTTATGATTTAAAAAAAATCATTTTAATCTCTTGGCAGTGGGTAAAAAGAAAAACAGAAAGAAAATAAGTAATATCTTGCAAATATATGCATATGTAACCCAAAATATTTAAAGACCAAATATTAAAATATGATAAAATATTTTCAAAATATTTTGAAGAAAAACTTTCTTATAAAATCTTTATCAGTTGAATAGTCTGCTGTCAAATGTAAAAATTAATTATTTTCAAAAGCAAAAATATAAAGCAAAGCTAGTACAAACACAGTCTATTGAGAAATAAAGTTAATTTTTTTTTTTACTATTTGAAGGTGCAAACTGAACTGCAGATAGGGAAAGAGATCAAAATGGCAGGGTAGGAGGACATGAAGCTCATCTCCCCTTATGAAAACATCAAAAGTATCTCTACATGTGAAGAAATACTCACTGAAAACAAACAGAAGTCTAGCAGAAAGACTCTTATTAAACAACTAGGTTATAAGAAAGATCCACAAGAAATCAGGTACTAAGGGAAGAGAAGCAATCAGGTTGGGAACTGCTCACAGGAGATGGGACACAGAAGTTGGAGGGGATTATACAGACCCAGAGATCCTTACTGGGAAGTGAGCATTTCAAACCATATATTTGCCACCACATCCCTAGAGTGTATTGCAGGCAGAATGATGATTCCTCTTAATTAGTTTGAGAACCAACAAGACTGGCAGCAGGGCTATGAAAAACCTAGACTCCATTCATAAAAGGCACACATACACTTGCTTACTCCTGAAACAAAGTAGAGGAATCATGTTGAAACTGCCCAAGGCGGTGAAAAGTTGCCCTCAACCACCCCAGCAAGCATGCAGCCAAAGCTGAGTGACTGCTCCAATCTGGCTTGCTCCATGGCACAGTTCCACATTAGGGTCAGAGTTGCCAAGTACAAGAGGAGTGCATAGTTGTGACAAACAAAAAGAAATAAACAGAGGAGAACTCCAAAAAAAACTGGAAAATAATTTTTTAAAATGGCAAGCACATACCTATCAATAATCAGTTTAAATGTCAATGGACTAAATGCTCCAAACAGAGTGGCTGATAAGAATTTTTATTAAAATAAGACCTATCTGTATGGTCACTAGATGACCATAATACACATTAGAGCTTACAAGAGACTCACTTCAGACCTAAAGACACTTTTCAGGGATTTCTATCCCCTAAAAATGAGATAGAAAATGGTATTTCATAAAAATGGAATGACACAAAAGCAGGGGTAACAATATTCATATCAGACAAAATAGATTTTAAAACAAAAAAAGTCCATAAAAAAAGATAAAGGGATCAACATAGAAGAAACTAGTACACCTGTTGACATATATGTACCTAATATAGGAGCACCTAAATATAAAGTAAATATTAATAGACATAAAGGGAAAACTTGGCAATAATAGAATAATATGAGGGGAATTTTATACCCCACTGACATCGATGAACAGATTTTCCAATAAGAAAATAAACATTGGTCTTAAATGACACATTAGACAGTTGAATGTAATAGCTATCTACAAGATATTCTGTCAAATACAGCAGAATACATATTCTTTTCAGGTGTACATGGAACATTCTCCAGGACAGATTACATGCTAGGCCACAAAACAGGTCTCAACAAATTTAAGAGGATAGAAATTATATAAAACATTTTTTTCAACACACAACAGTTTAAAATGAGAACAAAATTGTAGGAAGAAAAATTACAAAAACACAAATATGCAGAGATTAAACAACATTCTACTAAACCAATGGATCAATAAAGAAATCAAAGAGGAAATTAAAAAATACCTTGAGACAAATGAAAATTGAAAAAAAAAAGCCTTCCAAAATCTATGAGCTATAGCTAAAGTTTTCCTCAAGGAATTAGAAAAATCTTAATAACTAACTTAACCTATTATGTAAAAGAATTAGAAATAAAAAAGAACAAAGCCCAAAGTCAGCAGAAGGAAGGAAATAATAAATATCAGAGTGGAAATAAATAGATATTTTAAAAATAAAAAATAGAAAAGATCAGTACTATCAAGAATTGTTTATGGAAAAGATAAACAATACTGATAAATCTTTAGCCAAAATGGAAAAAGATTAGAAATGGAAAAAGATTAGAATCAAAATATTCTAAGACAAAATCAGGAAGAAATAACAATCTGAACAGACATATCACTAGTAATGAAAGTGATTTGTAATTAAAAAATAATAAAACAATCAAACAAAATAGTTCCAGGAAATCAAAGTCCAGGATTGGATGGTTTCACAGGGGAATTCTACCAAACATATAAATAAAAACTAATACCTATTCTTCTGAAATTATTCTAAAAAAGTGAAAATATCTAAACACTCTCAAATTCATTCTATGAGGCCACAATTACCCTGACAACAAAACCTGATGAAAAATGAAAATTACAGGCCAATATCTCTGATGAATATAGATGAAAAAAATCCTCAACGAAACACGAGCAAACCAAGTTAAATACTATATAAAAAGGATCACACACTACAAACAAGTAGAATTTATCCTAGGGATGCAATGGTGGTTTAAAATCAGCAAATTAATCAATGTAATACACCACATTAACGTAAGAAAGAATATAAAACACTTATTAATATCAATAGATAAAGCAAAATTCAACTTCCATTCATCTTAAAAACCCTCATAAAACTTGGTAAACAGGGAACATATCTCAACATAATAAGGGCCATATATGACAAACTCATAGCTGACAACATATCCAATGATGAAAAAATGAAAGCTTTGTCCATTCAGGACAAGACAAGGATGCCTACCATGCATATTCAACATAATTGGAAGTTCTAGAGACAGCAATCATACAAGAAAAAAATAAATAAAAATAAAAATAAAAGGCATCCAAATTGGAAGGGAAATGGTAAAACTACCATTATTTGTAGATGGCATGATATTATACATAGAAAACCCTAAAATCTGTATCAAAAACTATTAGAGTAAATTAATTCAATAAAATTGCAAGATATAAGATTAAAATACAAAAATATATTGTTTTTCTGTACACAAATAAACTATAAGAGAGAGAAATAAAATAAATAACCTGTTTAAAATTGCAACAAAAGGCGACTGACAAGGGATTAATCTCCAAAATTTATAAACACCTTCTGCAGCTCAGTACCAAAAAAACAAACAACCCCATCAAAAAATGGGCAGAAGATCTAAACAGACAATACTCCAAAGAAGACATCAGATGGCCAAAAACACACGAAAAGATGCTCAACATCACTAATTATTAGAGAAATGCAAATCAAAACCACTATGAGGTACCACCTTACACTGGCCAGAATGGCCATCACCAAAAAGTCTACAAGCAATAAATGCTGGAGAGGGTGTGGAGAAAAGGGAACCCTATTACACTATTGGCAGGATTGTAAATTGGTGTAACCACTAAGAAAACAGTATGGAGAATCCTCAGAAAACTAAAAATAGAATTACCACTTGACCTAGCAATCCACTCCTGGGCATCTATCCAGAGAAAACCATGACTTGAAAAGATACATATACTCCAATGTTCATTGCAGCACTATTTTAAATAGCCAAGACATGGAAACAATGTAAATGCCCATTGACAGAGAATTGGATCAAGATGTTGTATCTATACACAATGGAATATTACTCAGCCATTAAAAGAAAAGAAATAATAGCATTTGCAGCAACATGGATGGACCAAGAAATTATCATGCTAAGTGAAGTCAGTCAGTGAAACACCAACATCAAATGCTGTCACTTACATGTGGAACCTAAAAAATGGAAACAATGGACTTGGTAGAACAAATACTGACTCACAGACTTTAAAAAATGTATGGTTTCCAAATGAGACAGGTTGTAGGGGTGGGGGTAGGCACTGGGGGTTTGGGATGGAAATCCTATAAAATTTGGTTGTGATGATTGTTGTACAACTATAAATGTAATTGAGTAATAAAAAAATTAAATATTCAAAGTTGTAAAGTAAAAATAAAATAAACTTGCAACAAAAGGAAAAAAATACCTAGGAATCAACTTAACCAAATAAGTGAAGGACTTATAATTCTAAAACTATAAAACACTGATGAACAAAGTTGAAGATGACACAAAGAAATGGAAAGACATCCCACACTCTTGGATTGAAAGAATTGATATTGTTGAAATGGCCATACTACCCAAAGCAATCTATAGATTTAATGCCATACCTATCAAAGTACACATGACATTTTTCATAAAATTAGAACAAATAATCCTAATATTCAGATGAAGCCAGAAGAGACCTTGAATTGTCAAAGCAATTTTGACTAAAAAAAAATGAAGAAAACTATCACTCCTCCTAATTTTAGACTGCATTACAAAGCTACAGTTAGCAAAACACCATGGTAGTGGCACAAAAACAGACACATACATCAGTGGAACAGAATAGAAAGCTCAGAAATTAACCCATGCACTTATGGTCAATTAATCTATTACAAAGGAGACAAGACTATACAATTGAGAAAAAAAACAGCTCTTCAATAAATGGTGCTGGGAAAACAGAAAAGCCACATGTATAATTATGAAATCAGAACATTTTTTCACACTATGTATAAAAGTAAACTCAGAATAGACTAAAGACCTAAATAAGACCTGAAACCATAAAAATAATAGAGGAAAACATATGCAGAATAGCCTTTGACATAAATCATAGCAAAACTATACTGGATTTGTCTCCTAAGGCAAAATAAATAAAAGCAAAAATGACCAAATATGACCTTATTAAACTTAAAAACTTTTGCACATGAAGGAAGCCATCAACAAAACAATAAGATAACCTATGAAATGGGAGAAAATATTTGCAAATGGTAAGACCAACAAGTGGATGATATTCAAAATATATAAACAATTCTTACACTCTATAAAACAAAAAAATAAAATAAAAAGTGGATGAAGACCTGAATAGACATTTTTCCAGTGAAAAGATACAGATGATCAACAGGGATATGAAAAGATGCCCAACAATGCCAGTCATCAGAGGAATGCAGATCAAAGCCACAATGAGGTATCACCTCACACCTACCAGAATGACTATCAATAAAATGTCTACATATAACAAACGTTGGTGAGAATGTGGAGAAAAGGGAACCCTCATACACCGTTGATGGAAAGGTAAATTGGGATAGCCACTATAAAGAAAGTGTATGGAGGTTTCCCAAAAAAATCAAAATAGAACTTCTATATACTCCAGCAATTCCACTCCTAGGTATATGCCCCCAAAAATAAACAAATAAAAGCTCTACTTTGAAAAGATAGGTGTACTACAATGTTCATAGCAGCATTATCTACAATAGCCATTATGGAAGCAAAGTATGTGTTCATCGACAGATGAATGGATAAATACATAATACATATATATTCAGTGAAATATTACTAAGCCATAAAAGCAATGAAATTATGCCCTTCGCAGCAACATGGATGGACACAGAGAGTTTTTTTTATTTATTTATTTTCCCACTGTATAGCAAGGGGATCAAGTTATCCTTACAGGTATACACTACAATTACATTTTTTTTCCCCACCCTTTGTTCTGTTGCAACATGAGTATCTGGACAAAGTTCTCGATGCTACTCAGCAGGATCTCCTTGTAAATCTATTCTAAATTGGGACACAGACAATGTTATGCTTAATGAAATAAATCAGACGGATAATGAAAAATATTCTTTTATCACTTATATGTGAAATCTAAAAAATAAAATAAATGATTACAGTAAAACAGAAACAGACATTTAGAACAAACTTATGTTGATCAGAAATAAGGAAGGTGTGGCAATATGGGGGAAAGGGACTGATAAATACAAACTGCTATGTGTAAAGTGAATAGGTAATAGGGGTGTATTATACAGCACAGGGAAATATAGTCATTCTTTTTTTTTGGTGACTGTAAGTGGAGTACAGCCTATAAAAATGTTCAATCTCTATGTAGTATACCTGAAACTAATATGACATTGTACATCAAATACACTTCAATAAAATAGCATAAGCAAGTATATATATATATATATATATATATGCATATATATATTTAAAACATTAAAATATTAAAACATTAAATATTAAACATATTAAACATTAAAATATTAAAATATCAAAACATTAAAACAGCCAAAAACACTAATAGAATTCAAAAAATAAAATGAAAATAAATCTATAAGATAAATGTTTCATACAAACAAAGAGATTTGCATAATAGCAATACCAACTCCAATTGGAAATTTGAAAAAATTTTTAGGTTTACAACGAAAAATAATTAAAGCATATTCAAAACCACTCAACCAAGGAAATCTACCATATTCTTCTCTGGGAAGACAGTACTATAAAGCTGGCCCTACTGAGTCTATGCATTTGTGGCAGAGAGCTTGTAATATCCAGAAGATGCTCACCTACTGGTGTTTATGCCCTTGTATTATGCCCTCCCTTTGATGGTGGGTTGGACTTAGTTACTCACTTCTTTGAATGGTGTGTGACCAAAGTAGCCGGCTGTCTGAAAGCATGTTACAAAATGACTGGTTTCTGCTTGCTTACCTCTTTCTCTCTGTGTCTGGTTCTGAAGGAAGTGAGCAGCCATGTTGACTTATAGAGAAGCCCACGAGACAAGCAACTGAGGGTAGCCTTTGGCCAACAGTTGGCAGAAAATAAGGCCCTAAGTACAACAGTCCCAGAGGTTCTGAACCCTGAAACTAACTTGGAAGCAGATTCCACCCCAATTTAGTCTTGAGATGACTGCATCTCTAGCTTGCAAACTAACTGCAGGTTTATAAAAGACCTCGAGGCAGAGGCATCCAGTAGAGCTATGCCAGGACTCCTGACCCACAGAAACTCTGAGATGACATTTTTTAATTTAATATAGTTAGGAATGTATTGTTTTATGCTGCTGACTTTCAGAGCAATTATGTAGCAACAGCTAACTAATATAGGCTTCAATACAAATACAACAAAACTCTTTATGAATTTAAAAAAGCTAACATTAAATTGCCTATAGAAAACATTAAAGAATTATTATAACAACTCTTACAAAGAGGAGAGCGGTGAGGAGAGATCTTGTTTTCTATCACACATTGTAAAAGTATACCATTAAAACGGGATGTCTTTTCTTTTAGGAAGAGACGCAGATCAACGGAAAAAAATAAAGAGTCCAAAGACAAAGGATTATATAGGTAAGGATAAAGGGAGCCTTTAAGATCAGGGGAAATGACAGAAAATTCAAATATTATCTTCAGGATAAATGAGTTTCCTCTCAGAAAAAAAATGACGAAAAAGTCAATATCATTACATATACACAAAACCAAATGAAGATGAATTAAAGTTTTTAAAAAAAGACTATTTTTTTTGTTTTATGTAATTTTTTAGGTGATAAAAGAGTCCTCTCTAAATTAAGACAAAAACAAAAAGACTGGTATATTTGACTACATAGAAATCTCCTTTGTGATTAACGGTACAATTGTAGACTTAAAACAAGAGACCCAAATTGGGAGAAAAAAAGTTTGGAAAATATTTAATAAAGAAATAGTAATATACATAATCTAGAAGTATAGTCCACAAGAGAATAAAAAGTGAAAACAACTCCAAAGAAGGTTTTAAGGCGTTCAAAAAGCAATGCAAACAAATGTATATATGTACATTATGTATGGTGTGTAGACAGTCAAATGTCATTATTTACAATTCTGTATCTGAGGATTCTTCTGCTCCCTAAAATTTATTTTGAACCTTAAAAATCAAAACTCAGGAGGCTTTTGCAATCATTTGAAGAATTCACAGAGCTGTGAAAAATCTTAGTTGCCCTATATGTGTGTTCCCAGCCAAGGTTGAACAAGGTCACAGTCAGCCTGCTTATTTGTGCTCTCAGACAGTGATGACCTGAGGGTGGAGAGAGGACCACATAGTGGAGTGGAGTGAGAATCTCCAGCTCTGGGGCTACGTGAATGGGGCTTAAATCCCAACTCTGGCACTTGTTACTGGGGTGGTCTTAGGCAAGTCACTTAAGGCCTCTGAACCTGTTTTCTTTGTCATAAAACAAAGAAAACAAGATTACTGGGATGAGTTTTTTGTTTGTTTGTTTGTTTTGTTTGTTTGTTTTTTAGGATTTAAGATTATGATGTTAATCCATTGAGATTGTGTGTGTCTGTGTATATACAATAAATACGTACAAAGGTTCAACCTCACTAGTAATAATGTAATAATGAGTTAAAATAATGAAAAATGTTACCAGTAGGTTAACAAAAATAAAGAATGCTAATAGAAAGTTTTGATAAGAATATAAAAATAGTAGTACTCTTACTGTTGGACGGTAGGAATACAAACTACTACAAACTTCTTAGAGATAATTTTGCAATATCTAGGAAAACTAATCAATCACTTAGAAAAAATCTTTCTCACAGACATAAAGATTTCTTCACAGTGCTTGTAAACAAACACTTAAAATAATCCAAATGTCTATCAGTAGTGTTTAAAATACTTAGTCCCATCCACACTCAAAAATAGCATGAAAAATTAAGAAAAATAAAAGATATATACCAAAGCATTGATTCACTGTATTTCAAGCGAAAAAAAATTTTAATTATATACAGATTATATATATGCATAAACATACGAAATGTTTAATTTATTTATGTAAATATTCATATACATCTGATATAGAGATATAGGTAATAATATAAATGTAAATATGTAGGAAAAGGCTTTGAAGAATGCCTCCCAAATTGTTTATAGTGTTACCTAGAACAGGACAGTGAAATTTTATTGCAGGAGCATAGGGGTGATATCAAGGTTTAATTGTTGCTCTTGTTTTTCACTTAATGCTATAATTTTGAATATTATCACTTCTTTAAAAGGATAATGCATCTTTACATTACTTTTATAGTTTCAGTTTTATTTGCCACTTACCATTCAAAAATTTTACCCAATTAAAAATGCCACAGTTTTTAGCTTTCTCTATATTTTTAGGTTATTTTTTCCCCATCATTATCGCCATTACCTATATAGTATAAAATTTTCTAGCTATATTTCAGTAGAAGTGAATTAGTTGCCTTTCCTCTATAAAGAAAGCACTATAAAAACAGTATAAAATCCAGTACATTCTAACCTGTCCAAAATTTCCTGTACAGACACAACAGAATTTACTTCTCTCTTATAAAAATTAGAACATCTCCTTGCATTTGTTTGTTTAAAAATATTTAGGCATTTGGCAACTCAGTTCAAATTTAAACAGAAGTTACAACACTGATATGGTTTATGCAGAGAAAATAAATTATACCATTAAAAACAGCACTAGCTTCATTTTACCCCTATGAACGTCACGTCATACAAGGCAACATAAAATATATTATCTTGCAAGATGCAAAGTAACAGTTACATATGTTTAAAAGATTATTTAATTTATTTTTAACAGTTTGAATCTTTTCTCAGGATCAAAGGCATCTTGTATCAACTTTCTTTTATACAGTATTGTTTTGGAGGAAACAGTAAAAGTCAAGTTGCTTGGGAGTACATTAAATTATACACCAGTTAATAGTGTTAGAGAGATAGCTTAAAAATAAATTGTCCATAATACCTTTTAATAAAGGAGCTAAATGCACGTTTTTATCCTGTGTTAAAAACAGATGCCTATTTGGCACTGGTTGGAATCCCATTTGCCATGTATATTTTGATTAATATTATGCTGGGTAATCTGCTCTACGTGGTCTAGGTTCAGTAACCTCACTGTAAAATAATGAGCCTTCAAGAATAAAAAATATGTTCACCATAAAGTTGCATATTCTGAGAAGCCAGTGAACATATTCAAATGAAATTAAAAAATGAGGTTTTCATCCAGTAAATTTGCTTGAAATGAAACTTACATTTCTCAGTTTGTATTTAGCTGTCAGTCTGTGCACTAAAAACTGGACGAGTTATCAACCTTTTGCATATGTTTTCTATAAAAGCCTTTTCTTTTCTGATTCACCTGCCATAGGACTCTGCAGAAGTAGTAGTCTTAAGGGAACTAACAGCAACTGAGAGACGGCCAATGGCACTGAGTTCACACACTAAGTGGAATCTTCAGAAAAGGACCAGCACTTGTATTTTATGAAATATGTAACATGATTTACCCAGGGTTGTCAGAAGAGATGAATTTCAGCCAATGCAAGGTAATAAATAGTAATGTGTGCTGCATATATTTGACTTACAACCCTTGGCATTTCGAAACAAAATTTTTTGAAGAATTCATTTTATACATCATAAACTCTTCTATTGTTTTTCCTGTTTGGGCTATCTTTGTCAACAGATTTCTTATGAAAATATTATTTAAAATTGTAAATGAAGTAATACTTCTGAGAATACTCACCTAGGACTTTATTTCCAGGCAACACTTGAGAAAGGAAAGTAGTATAGAAAATGGTTGGTTTCATTAAATCTAGGGAGACAAAAAAATAAAGTGGTAGGTTGTTTGTCTGTGATTATGAGAAATTTGTTATTAAAGATAGTGCTATTTTCTAGCATGAAGCATTTAATATATTATAGGAAAAATAGTTTTGTAATATTTATTTTTTTCATATATGGAGTGAAATTTGAAGGCTTAGATATTGTATGAATGCAAACATTTGATTCAAGGAAGAATACTTTCCAGTAAATATAAATATGGCTTCTCCCCAGGTTCCAAGAACCTAGTAAGAGATTCCTTTGCTATTGTCCAGTGGATAATTGTGACAAAATCACTCAGTCACATATAGCTTCGTGTTTAAGTTTACACTTCCTTCTTTGATTTTTCCCCAGCATATAAACACACAAATATGGTTTTGATTCTCATGTATGTCAATTACAACTAATTAATATTTAGTTCCATATTTTAACCATACATAAAATACATACTTTTAAAATCTGCCATCCACACTTCTGTGTGTAAGAATATATATTTTCAAATAACATTCATAGAGAGATTTAAACTCTGGTTATGTCCATAAAAAACAAAATAAGTGAGGGAACCCCCAACCACACACCACTTTGCTAAATATACATACATTTTCTGTGGAAATACAGATGCTGCCCCTGCGACTGTGCCTGTTTGTTTTTTTTTTTTTAACAGTGATTCTATTCTAAAGTTTCTCCTGACATATCTTTTTTTTTCCTTTTTAGGGTCACACCTGCAGCATATGGAGGTTCCCAGGCTAGGGGTCTAATCAGAGCTGTAGCCGCTGGCCTATGCCACAGCCACAGCAATATCAGATCCGAGCCACATCTGCAACCTATACCACAACTCATGGCATCACAGGATCCTTAACCCACTGAACAAGGCCATGGATCGAACCCACAACATCATGGTTCCTAGTCAGATTCGTTTCCTCTGTGCCATGAGAGGAACTCCTATCCTGGCATATCTTTTTGAGATCACAAAGGAAACTTGAAGCTGGCCCCTGTAACAAGCCCCCAGAGATTTTGCCTTTGCAGTAACTCCTTACATTTCAATAAGAGAAAATAAGACTTGGGAATAGACATATCTTCTCCATCTACGAGAGTATAAAAGCCACTACTTGAATTATTCATTGAACAGGGAACAGGAAGATTATGTGACCACAGCCCACCTTTCAAGTGAACATTTTAACATCATTATTAAAAACATGTATTACACATCAGTTATTCCAGGCACTGTGTAAACTTTATGAGAATTATCCCCTATAAATTTCCAGTTAAGACATAACTGAATTTCTGTAAGACAAATAATGAACATCTATTTATGTAAATTCTATAAATATGTCCATAAATTTTGTTAACTAAAAGTGAAAATGTACACACCATATTTATTTAAGCAAGATTTTGATTTTCAGGGGTTTTTTTTTATAGCTTTTCTAGACCAAGAAGTAATAGAATGAAGCTTTTAATCACTAATAGAAGAGGAGTCAGAGCAAATAACAAAATTTCTGTATTTACCCTTAATTAGTCTCAAAGTTTCCAAATTTTATATATAATGAGAATAAAATATTTCTAGCCCCACCACTGTTACCATGAAAAGGTTTGACATAGGTCAGGAAGTTAACTTTATGTAAGCTCCTCTCACTGAACATAAACTGAGAAGGGAAATTAAGAAGACAGTGCCTGTGCTGACAGTCAGATTAGCTAATGATTTTGCTTAGCTAAACAGAGTTAAGTCATGAAATGCTGAACTTCTTAAGCGAACAGTAGAAGCTCTGCAGGAGGTACATTCAAGGATCGTTGTCATAATAAAATAAAGTATTTATTTAAAGCCTAGTAACTAAACCAGAAATTTTTTCTTCACTTTATGTTTGTCACTGTGCTGGGCACTGTAGAAGCTGAGATGATGAAGACACAGCTTCTGCTTTCCATGAGCTCCTAACCTAATAATCAGAGAACAGTGAAGATAATCAGTCATATAAGTAGATAATTATAATAAAGTACACTGCATATAGAAATTTAGAGTACACCTACCTAGCTCAGACTGAAGATTTATAGACTGTATCCCACAGGAGAATCACCAGTTATAGAGACAGAGGAAAAGCTGGGCAGATGACAGAAGTAAGGGTTGGGATAGCGGTGAAAGAGAAATATTACATATCATATTTAGAACCGTATACAAAGTCTGAGAGGCATAGGAGAATTTTGCCTCTTCTAAAAACTGCTTGCTCTTGTTTGGAAGTTCCCCTCATGGTGCAGTGGAAATTAATCCGATTAGGAACCATGAGGTTGTGGGTCCCATCCCTGGCCTTTCTCAGTGGCTTATGGATCTGGTGTGGCTGTGAACTGTGGTGTAGGTCGCAGATGTGGCTCAGATCCCACCTTTCTATGGCCTTGGTGTAGGCTGGTGGTTACAGCTGTGATTGGATCCCTAGCTTGGGAACCTTCGTATGCTGCAGGTGCAGCCCTAAAAAGACAGAAAGACAATCATCATTATCATCATCATCATCATCTTAACTCCTACTTCTCCAATCTCCAATGGACAGACAGGAAAATTTGCATTAATGATAGCAGACAAATTTAGACATACTCTATTGAATTCCATCACTTATTCCTAGTTTACTAAAATTACTAATCATTAGAAGAGGAACTATATCACCTCCTAGACTGAATGATGATTTAGTGTGTAGGGGATATCTTCAGTGAGGACATTTCAGTTACAATGGAATGATTTTAAAAGATCCAAAAAGATTTTAGGAATGTTCCCAGGGTCAGATGATAGGTAAATATTAGCATCCCATTACCTTTCTTTATTGGCATTTTAAATCTCTAAGCCTCCTGAAATAGTTTTATCAGAGAAATATTTTTAAGGATAAAAGCAAGAAACTCAGATGAAACATTACTTTTAGCCAAGCTGTGTAGTATTCTTATTTAAATTATTTGTATTTTATGTAATGAATCTTCTCTTGTTTATATGAAATCTTATTAGGAACCTAATCTTTATTTTCAGTAAAAGCATAAAAAGGGGGAAAAAAAACTAACATTCAACATTGGAATACAATACTTAAACAAAGAGATTTAAAACTAATGCTTCAGCAGAAAACAACTCAGAAAGAGAATCCTCTACAGATAGGTAGATACATTACTATATTACCTAGGATGAGAACTTAGATTTGTTGACCCCAAATAAAATGGAGACATCAAAACAATTCCTGTTTCCTTTCTGCACTTGTTTACCTTCTTTGTAATGGCTTATTAGATAAATAGATAGACCGACAGACAGGCAGATAGGATTTAAAAGCCCATCAAATTAAAAATTAAAAATAAACCAATAACTAGACTCATCTCAGTCAAATGTATATTGTTAAAGAAAAAGATATTTTTAAGCGCCATCAAAAATGCACCCATAATTGTAAAGGTATATTGAAATCTGACTAACCACAACAGTGAAAGCCACAGTCATTGGAATATTTATTTAAGTGATAAAATAAATCAGAACAGGATTAAATATGCTGAGAAATTATTTTTCAATAATAAGTGAAAAGAAGAGAATTTTAGGTAAGCAAAAATTGAGAGAATTTGCTAGAACCATATCTTCACTAAAGGATATAAAATTGACTAGAAAAATGGTGAGTAAATGGGTAAATCTAAAATAATGTGGTAGAGTAAATAATACTACTGTCCAATTAAAGATGTTAAAAGGTAAAAAAAAAAGAGAAAAACCCTGGGCAATAATACTACGTAAGATGAGAGGGAGGATGACTAGAATTAAAGCACTGTGAATACTCATTTAAGAGCTAGATCAGATATAAACAAAATCCCACTATATACTATTTATAACAAACACTAGTACCATGGTATTGAAAGAAAATAAAGGGATGGGGGAAATACTGTACCAAAAAGAAAGAAGGAAGGAAGGGAGAAAAGAAACAGCAATCATAGAAAATCAATCCAACCATTTAATTTTAGATAGCATAAATTTTAGGGCAAACGATTAGTAGAGCTAAAAAGAAAATACATATATTGATAATATGGTCACCAAGGTATAATATATCACCAAGATATAATATTCCAAATTTGTGTGCATCTAAAAACATAGCTTCAAAATGTGTAAAACAAAAATGAAAGGCTAGAAAAAATGGACAAGACTGTAACAAGAATAAGAGATTTGAAAATAATTCCACATATGTGACTGAAGATAATAAACTCAACATTCAACATAAAAAATTTATAAAAGAATGACATAATAAAATAAACCCAAGAAAAGCAGAAATAAGGAATG
Organism: Phacochoerus africanus; assembly: GCF_016906955.1. Classification (NCBI taxonomy): domain Eukaryota; kingdom Metazoa; phylum Chordata; class Mammalia; order Artiodactyla; family Suidae; genus Phacochoerus; species Phacochoerus africanus. Next base: position 98,859,653 of record NC_062547.1, on the reverse strand, counting down.
GATAAACATAATATAACAAATAATATAAAGACACCATAAAGAAGATCAAATAACAAAGTCAAAAGATGTTTCTATAAAAAGACTTCACTAGTAACATTGAGACTCTACTAGAAAGAATAATTTAGAATAAAATAAAACATTTAAATAACACTAGGAATTAATAAAATACAGATTCAGTAGTTTTCAATAATAATAAATGACTGAATAATGTAGACCAGTAAATCTGAAAACATACAAAAAGACAAATTTCTAAATAAATTATCTCTCTACTTGGATCAGGAAGAGAATCTTTTTTTTTAACCATTAAATATTTTATATAGCATAATAAAAAGAATAACTTAACTGGTAAGAATAACAAAAATAATATACCCTCTGAAAATAAGTAAAATATAAAATGCATAAAATGATTAAAAAACCGTGTAACTATATAAATAAGTCCTCACAATTTGTTACATCTTATTGATTCTTCAGTATAGGCATTACACCATTCTAGGTGATGTGATATTCAAGACATTATAGACCTTACAATGTACCATGGAGAGAAATGGTTATTAATAATACAATTGTAGAACTGTGTTATTTAATTGTACAGTGGAATTATTTAATTATAGTTATCATAAATTCTTTGATGGAGAGGAAATCAGAATCAGATGTAAGAAGACTTCAGCCTTCCACGAATGATGTCAAATGACCCCCTGCATGGTGGATTATGCACTTATTTGCTATGAGATACATTTCTTCTCCAGAGATTCCTTGTTTGTGTATCAATTGTAGACTTTTGGTGTGCAGTTTTTCTGAAGTTTTGATATAAGAGTCTATATGTATATGAGATTGTTTTAAGTTGTTGTTCTCTTAATTGCAAGTTCATCTCCAGTGTCCTGCATTTGTACCCACCTCTTCTCATGATTTCTGATTTTGGTGGTATAATTGTGCATGGATGATTTCGTATCTTTACTGCATATATACCTTTACTGGTGAGCCTTGTCATTTGTGGAGTTTTTGTTTCCTCTTGCTGTCTTTTCTTTCCTGCCTAGAGAAGTTCCTTTAGTATTTGTTGTAAGGCTGGTTTAGTGTTGCTGAATTCTCTCAGCTTTTGCTTATCTGTGAAGGTTTTGCTTTCTCCTTCAAATCTGAATGAGAGCCTTGCTGGGGAAAGTAATCTTGGTTGGAGGTTTTTTCCTTTCATCACATTAAGAATATCATGCCACTCCCTTCTGGCCTGCAGAGTTTCTGCTGAAAATTCTGCCGATAACCTGATTGGGGTTCCCTTGTATGTGATTTGTTTCTTTTCCCTAGCTGCTTTCAAGATTTTCTCTTTGTTTTTAATTTTGGTCAGTTTGAGTAATATGTGTCTCAGTGTATTCCTCCTTGGGCTTATTTTGTATGGGACTCATTGTGCTTGCTGGATTTGAGTGAGTGGTTCCTTCCCCATGTTAGGGAAGTTTTTGGCTATTATCTCTTGGAATATTTTTTCTGTCCCCTTCTCTCTCTCTCTTCTCCTTCTGGCACCCCTATAATACGGATGTTGGAGCGTTTAATGTTGTCCCAGAGTTCTCTGAGACTCTCTTCATTTGTTTCCATCTGTTTTCTCTTTTCTGTTCTGCATCCGTAATTTCCACTCATCTGTCCTCCACCTCGCTTATTTGTTCTTCTGCCTCCTGTATTCTGCTGGTAGCTGCTTCTAGTGGATGTTTTATTTCAGTTACTGTATTTTGCATCTCTTCTTGTTTAAGTTTTATGTCTTGTATCTCTTTGCTCAGTGTTTCCGGTAAGTTATCCATCTTTGCCTCCTGTTTATCTCCAATGTCTTGCATCACCTTCAGCATCAACAGTCTAAAGTCTTTTTCCTGGAGGCTGAGAATCTCCTCATCGCTTAGCTGATTTTCTGGGGGTTTTCCTTTCTCCCTCATCTGAGTTATAGTTCTCTGTCTTTTCATTTTCATAGGTTTTTGGTGTGGTGACCTTTTTAGAGATACTAGAGTTGTAGCCTCTCTTATTTCTGGTGTCTGCCCCCCTTGTGGCTGAAGTCAGTATGGGGGCTTGCTGTAGGCTTCCTGATGGGAGGGGCTGATGCCTGCCCACTGGTAGGTGGAGCTGATTCTAATCCCTCTGGTGGGTGGGGCTTAGTCTCTGGATGGGATTGTAGAGGCAGCTGTGTGCCTGAGGGGTCTTTAGGTGGCCTGTTGACAGAGGGGTGGGGCTGTGATCCCACCTGCATTGTTGTTCGCCCTGGGGCTTCTCAGCAGCTGACTGATGGGTGGGGCCAGATTTTCCCAAAATGGCCACCTCCAGAGAAAGGCACTTTGGCTGCTGAATATTCCTGAGAGCTTCGCCTTCAATGTCCTTCCCTCACAACAAGCCACGTTCACCCCTGTTTTCCCAGGATGTCCTCCAAGAAGTGCAGTCAGGTTTGACCTGGATTCCTGTGGAGACCTCGCTCTGCCCTGGGATCCAGTGCACGTGAAAGTCTGTGTGTGCCTTTTAAGTATGGGGTCTCCATTTCCCCCAGTCCTGTGGAGCTCTTGCGCACAAGCCCCACTGGCCTTCAATGCCAGATGCTGTGGGGCTCTTTCTCCCAGTGGCAGATCCCAGCATGTGAGGGTTTGATGTGGGGCTCAGAACTCTCACTCCTGTAGGTGAGTCTCTGTGAACCAGTTAGTTTTTAGTCTGTGGAGCTTCCCACATGGGAGGTATGGTGTTGTTTATACCGTGAAATCGCCCCTCCTACCTCTTGACGTGGCCTCCTCTTTTTCTTCTGGAGTAGGGTATCTTTTTTAAGGTTTCTGGACCATTTGGGTGGAGATTTCTCAGCCTTTAGTTGTGAATTTTGTTGTTTTTAGGAGAGAAGTTGAGCTCCAGTCCTTCTATTCCGCCATTTTAATCCTCTCTTCAGAAAGAGAATCTTAAGTGTTCTATAACCCAGAGGAAAATTAGTTATTCAAATTTTTCCTCCAAAGAAAGCTAATATAGTTTTATATGAAGTTCAACCAAACATTAAAAGAAGAGATAATTTCAATCCTACACAAATTCATCCACAGAACAGAAAAGATGGAAGGCTCTCAAATTCATTCTGAGGATACATATCCTTAATACGAAATCAAAACTTTATTACAGAATTAAAGGCCACTCTCACACATAAAAATTTATCCTAAAATATGAAAATGTGAACTGAATATACACAACACTATTCGAAATTACAAAAACTATAAATAATCCAAAAATCCATAGATAAAAGGATGCATAATTTGTAGCATATTCATATGATGATACACAGAGATATATGTATAAGATAAGCCCATACTAGGAAATAGGAACTATTAATAAGCACAAATTTCAAGATAACAGGAATCTCAGTGGAGGAGAGGCACATTATCAGGGACAAGAACTCACTAAATTTCAAAGGTGTGAGTACTATTTTACTTCTCAAACTGGGGGATGGACACAGAGATATGAGTTTTATGTATTGTATTCAGAGATACTAAATACCTCATATGAAAATTTTAATTTACAATGTGTCTCATTCTCTAACTAGCCATGCTACAAAACTAAATACTTTATTATTTGTTTTTGTTTTGTTTTGTTTGTCTTTTTGCCTTTTATAGGGCCACTATCGCAGCATATGGAGATTCCCAGGCTAGGGGTCCAATCAGAAGTGTAGAAACTGGCCTACAATAGAGCCACAGCAACGAGGGATCCAAGCCGCGTCTGCAACCTACACCACAGCTAAAGGCAACACCAGATCATTAACCCACTGAGCAAGGTGAGGGATCGAACCCACCACCTCATGGTTCCTAGTCAGATTTGTTAGCCACTGTGTCACAATGGGAACTCCATACATTATTATTTGTAATGAAATTATACACTTCTATTTTAACATCATATTCATTAATTTTATCATGCCCCATTTCCTCAACTGGAGTATGGGTCTGCTTTTATTCTACAATGCCTCATTCAATTATTAGACTCTTGGGCATAGAGTTCCTCAATGAATAGGCCTCAGTTGATTTACTCATCAGAAGATGATATGCAATACTGTTAAGGATAAAGTACTCTCAGATAAATCTCTACAGTATTTAATCTAAATTTTACATTATGAAACTTTTAAGTTGTTAATTAATTATGCTTAGCATTTGAATTTTGATTATTATTCACAAGTTTCTTGGTTAGATTCTGACTCTAATATATTTTTCATATAAACAACTCCAGAATGAGTATATCCTGCACAAAACCACATAAGCCCTAAGTAATTAATTTACAATATCAGGTTAGTCTAGTTCCTTCAAAGAGCCATGGACCCAAGAGCCCTTCAGTTTTACCTTGTATTAAGGTATAACAGAGCTCTTAGTTGAACTGATTTTTTTAAAAGAGAAAGGAAAAAAAAATCTTACTAAAATAATTGCATATTTAGTCTCTACCATAGTTAATACTTATAATGGCATTTAAACCACTAATTAGTGTAAATATTTGGGAAAATGTTTTCTACTATAACTTTTGAAATGCTTTTAATAACAATGATATAAATTCTATCTAATGTTATGTCCAAAAGAAGAACGCAATGTTTATACATACTTTTTCAAATTCTTTCATAGAATAGACTATTTTCTTCTCACGTATTTACAGAACTCAAAAGTCTAAAATGATCAACTAAAGATATGGAAGATATAAACATAGACAAAACTATTAATATTAAAACATAACATTTCCCAAGAGACTTGCCAAACAGCATATTTGGATGTTTAATTTATTGTCCTAGAATTTGGGGAATGTTTTATTTATACTCTGAAAAAGTGAAAGATCCGATTGTTTAAAATAATGCCTGAATATGAGAATCTAAATCTTTGTATGATTCTCACAATGAATATAGTGTTCCAGTGATATCCTCAACAAGTTGATTCCTTTCTCTTTTTCTTTATGGACATAAGTAGAATTTTATAAAATGCCGGCCTTTTAATAAGTAAACATTATTATACACCCTAAAATATAATTATTTCAAACATAATCATGCTAGGCATGTTTGTGAAGATTACTTTGTCATATAAATATTGAAATACAGGAGTCATTGGCTTTTTTTTATTATTTGCCTTTTTCAGTTGTATTTTAATATGTTTGGGGTAATAATAAACATGTGAAAATTGTATATAATTGTGCTTTCTATTGTCTGGTGCACGGTAACAATTAAAAATGGTAGGATTGTTTAACTTCTGATTTGATGTCATCGTAACTTCCATACACAAAGCTTTTTTTCTTGAAAGTTGTACCTTCTCTCTCCTCCAAGACCTCAGTGTTTGGTGTATCTTACACTTATTATCTGTTCCAAACATAGCTACCTGGTAATTCTGGTCTAATTTTGTTTAAATTAGAAAGTTTATGTTATTATTTAAAAAGAAATAGCATGTAATTATCAATATTTAAAATCAAACTTAAATTTCAATCAATGCTCATAATGTTGAGCAAATTATACAGTATTTTATATATTGATGCTAAACTATATGTTCTAATGTCTGATGGGTAAAGTTACATTTTTATTATATCATAATCCCACATATTTTTTTTCTAAATAAACATCTTCAAGTTTACATTTTATGAAGAATCACACCAGCAAGTTCAAGTCAAATGTTGAAATGTGTTTAATTGGAATTTTTTATAGGCACTCATTAGAACTGGTATTTTTGGTAATATAAAGTAATTCCTTCTGGGAATACAATCTATATCTCCAGTTATTTAAATTTTCATTTAGGTCTTCCAAAATAGGATTATACAGTTTACATCTAAAGTTTTTCCATATATTAAAATTCAATTGTATCCCAAAATATTTTATACATCTGTTACTCTGATGATTCTCTTATTTAAAGTTATATTTTCTAGCTGTTAACTACCGGAATTATAAAAATAGAAGAAAATGAGTCTTTATATTAGGAGTAAATATTTATTAGTCTATGATGCAGTTACATAGATATACTAAGTATATAACTTCATATGTATACACACATGTAAAAGATACATATATTTACCCACTCCTACCCAATATTTATTTCTCTTTTTTTGAGTTTTTTTTTCTTTTTTCCCCAATACATTATTTTTTTCTACTGTACAGCAAGGTGACCCAGTTAATGGATTAACAATGAGATCGTACTGTGTAGCCTTGGGAACTACATCTAGTCACTTACAATGACTAGATAATGTGAGAAAAAAGAATGTATACAGTATTTATTTTTCATTTATTTTCCTTTATAGTTGCATTTGCAAGAAGTTTAGATGTTTCACTAGTAATAAAGAAGTATTCTATCAGACTTCTAAATTGGTCCATTCCCTTTAAGACTCTGAAAACAGTTACGTGCTTATTTTCTTAAAAATGCACAAACATACACTCAGACATACTCATATACATAGATATTTGCACATAAATATTGCTTTTGCTTTTAATACTATTTTTCTATTAGGAAGGAAGAACTCTTTGCTTTTATACTGTAAGATGTATTAACAGGATTTAGTTTTAAATTTTAGCAGTTACTTTTTAGACATCTATAAATCACTACATTTTTTTTCTATAAATAAGAAGTGGTATTATGTTAAAAGTTTTCTGATATTGATATTGACGCTTGGATTTCTAAGGCATAAAAATATTTTACTTGTTCTTTGAGTAGTATTCATTAAGTATACCAACTAAATTCAAATTCTTAGTACTTTATATAATTGTCAATCTCTTTATCAGTGAGATGAGTGAGATGTTGCTTTTGCCAGTAAAGAGCACAACAAAGTGCTGATGCAGAGGAAGAAACTAGATAGTTCAAGAAGCTATTATCAAGGAAAACAGTAAAATATCAAAATATCAAAGGAAGAATAAGGAAAATATCAAAGGTATAAAAAGAAATGGTCCTAAAAGGCAAACACCACATTTAAGAATTGTTCCTAGGGAAAATTTAGGCAAATACATAAATGAGGGAAAAGTCAAGTGAAAAACTGTTAAGTAATATTTTCTGTTAAATTATAATTGAGTATAAATATAACCACCAGAAATATTTTCAAGTAACTATCTCTGCAGTTGCCACCAATGAGCAACAAAAAATGAGCCTTTGAAGTCAAGTGCAATTTCCCTTGTTATTACAGATAAAAAAATGCTTTTGGAGTTTAATGTTTCATTTCTGATATTATTTTAATTATTTTCCTACTTACGAAATTCCTGGAAACAACTCTTTTTTATATAAAAAAATACTTGATCCTTATTTGTATAATAATTTAAAATGGATCCATTCTCTAAATATTTGAAAACATAGAAATAAAAAATATCCTGGATTACTCCAAAATGTGAGAGCATGACTCTGAATTCCTGCAAATAAAGTATTCTTCATCTCATCAGAGTCTTAAACTCCTATTTAATCTTTGAAACATTTTTAATGTAAAATCTTTCTTGATTCTACCTGCACCTTATTAGAAGAATTTATTCCTCTGCCCACTCTCAATTTTACCTTTATTTCTGATAAATATAATGGAAATATATAGGATTAAGAATAGCATTGGGAGCTATGTCTAGTCACTTATGATGGAGCATGATAATGTGAGAAAATAGAATGTGTACATGTATGTGTAACTGGGTCACCATTCTGTACAGTAGAAAAAAAATGTATTGGGGAAAAAACAATTAAAAAAAAGAAAAGTAAAAAAAAAAGGATTGAAAAATCAAAAACTCAGATATTCAAATGCCAAATTTACAATTTGGTAGCAGTGTGGGACAAAGTGACCTAATGAAGAATCGTGTTTTGTTTTATGCTATAAGGAATATACTTCCATTTGCCTCAATTTAGGCAACTATATAAACAAGGGAAAAGTCAAATGAAAAAGAGTTAAGTAATATTTAAACTAATACCTAGCCTTCTCAGACTATTCTAAAAACTTAAAGAGGATGGAACACTCCCAAATTCCTTCTGTGAGGCTACAATTACCCTGATACCAACCAAAGATACTACCAAAAAAGAAAATTAGGGGTTCCCAATATGGCTAAGTAAAAACAAATCTGAATAGTATCCATGAGGATGCAGGTTCAATCTCTGGCTTCACTCAGTGGGTTAAGGATCTGGTGTTTCTGTGAACTGTGGTGTAGGTCACAGGCATGGCTCAGTCTGTCACTGCTGTGTCTGTGGTGTAACCAGCAGCTGTAGCTCCAATTTGACCACTAGCCTGGGAATCTCCATATGCCATGGGTACAGACCTAGAAAGACAAAAAAATAAAATAAATAAGAAAGAAAACTACAAGTCAATATCTTTGATGAATGTAGATGCAATAATCCAAAACAAAATATTAGCAAACTAAATCCAATGATATATAAAAAGAACCATATGCCTTGATCAAGTTGGAATTATTCTAAGAAGGCAAAGATGGTTCAATATTCACAAATCAATATGATATAGTACAGTAACAAAAGGGCAGATGAAAATCACATGGTCATCTCAAAAGAAACATAAAAAGCATTTGACAAAATTCAATATCCATTCATGATAAAAATTCTCATCAGAGTGGGAATAGAGGGAACATATCTCAATGTAATAAAGGCTATTCATCACAAACCCACAGTTAACATCATATTCAATGGTGAAAATCAGAAAGCCTTTCCTTTAAATTCAGGAACAAGACAAGGATGCCCATTCTCACCTTTTAATACAGTATTCCAAGTCCTAGCCACAGAAGTCAGAAAAGAAAAATAAATTTAAAATATCCATAGCAGGATAATACTTGGAGAGGAGACAAGATGGCAGAGGAGTAGGGGAACCAGTCAAACCAACAGGGGAACTCACCTAAAACAGTCAACAATGAAACAGATCTCTGCAGTCTGACAGACCTGGAGTTCAAAAGAAAAATAGTGAAAATACTGACGGAATTAAGACAAGATATGAACAGTAAGGCAGATACCCTCAGAAAGGAACTAGAAAATATAAGAATATAGCAACACAAATCCCAGGCTAAAAAAATACTGAAAGGGCTTCTCTAAACCAAAAAGGAAGGAAGGAAAGGGAAGAAAAAAAAAAGAAGAAGAGGAAGAACTAGGACTGAGGAAACCGCAATCAGAGAGCAGTCACTCAAATAAGCCAGCATACAGATTTAATCATGAACAGGCCTCAAACAAAATAAAATTAAAAAGAAAAAAATAACAAAGAGTCATCAAAACCATAAAATGTGGGCAAGGGATGTTAGGAAGTAAATAACCCTTTTTGTTTGTTTGTTTGTTTGTATGTTTCTCTTCTTAATTTTAATATAGTAATGCAGTGTTTGAACCTACAGGACCATCAGGCTAAAACACAATTATAGGAAGGGGTTAGCATACTTAAAAAACAGGGCAACCACAAGCCAAAACCAAATATTGCATTCACAAAAAATGAAGAAAAAAAAAAACACTCAAGCAGATAATAACAGACCATCCAACCAAAAAAAAAGAAAGGAAGAGTGGAGAACCATAGAATCAACTGGAACACGAGGTTCAAAATGGCAATAAATAATCATCTATCAATTATCACCTTAAATGTCAATGGACTGAACGCCCCAATCAAAAGACACAGAGTGGCTGAGTGGATAAAAAGGCAAAAGCCTTCAATATGCTGCCTACAAGAAACTCACCTTAAGACAAAGGATACATATAGATTGAAAGGGAAAGGGTGGGGAAAAATATTTCACGCCAATAGACATGACAGAAAAACAGGAGTTGTAACACTCATATCAGACAAAATAGACTTTAAAACAAAAGACATAAAGAAAGACAAAGAAGGACACTACTTAATGATTAAGGGATCCATCCAAGGAGAGGATGTTACCATCGTCAACATATATGCCCCAAATACAGGAGCACCCAGATACATACAACAAATACTAACAGACATAAAGGGAGATATTGATGAGAATCCAATCATAGTAGGAGACCTTAATACCCCCTCACATCAATGGACAGGTCCTCTAGACAGAAAACCAATAAAGCAACAGAGATCCTAAAGGAAACAATAGAAAAGTTAGACTTCATTGATATCTTCATGACACTACATCCAAAAAAAGCAGAATACACATTCTTCTCAAATTCTCATGGAATGTTCTCAAGACTCGACCACATATTGGGACACAAAGCTAAACTAAATAAATTTAGAAGCATAGAAATTATCTCAAGTATCTTCTCCGACCACAATGCCATGAAATTAGAAATCAACCATGGGAAAAGGAAAGAGAAAAAACCTACTACATGGAGACTAAACAACATACTACTACAAAACCAATGGGTCAATGAGGAAATCAAGAAGGAAATTAAAAACTACCTTGAAACAAATGATAAGATTAACATTCAGAAGTCAGTCCCATTTCTGTATACCAGCAATGAAATATTAGAAAAGGAATACAAAAATATGGTACCTTTTAAAATTGCACCTCACAAAATCAAATACCTCGGAATACACCTGACCAAGGAGGTAAAGGACCTATATGCCGAGAACTATAAAACTTTAATCAAAGAAATCAAAGAAGATGTAAAGAAATGGAAAGATATTCCATGTTCCTGGATTGGGAAAATCAATATTGTAAAAATGGCCATCCTACCCAAAGCAATCTACAGATTCAATGCAATCCCTATCAAATTACCCATGACATTTTTCACAGAACTAGAACAAACAATCCAAACATTTATATGGAACCACAAAAGACCCAGAATCGCCAAAGCAATCCTGAGAAATAAAAACCAAGCAGGAGGCATCACTCTCCCAGGCTTCAAGAAATACTACAAAGCCACAGTCATCAAAACAGTGTGGTACTGGTATCAAAACAGACAGACAGACCAATGGAACAGAATAGAGAACCCAGAAATAAACCCTGACACCTATGGTCAATTAATCTTTGACAAGGGAGGCAAGAACATCAAATGGGAAAAAGAAAGTCTATTCAGCAAGCATTGCTGGGAATCCTGGACAGCTGCATGCAAAGCAATGAAACTAGAACACACCCTCACACCATGCACAAAAATAAACTCAAAATGGCTGAAAGACTTCAATATACGACAGGACACCATCAAACTCCTAGAAGAGAACATAGGCAAAACCCTCTCGGACATCAACATCATGAATATTTTCTCAGGTCAGTCTCCCAAAGCAATAGAAATTAGAGCAAAAATAAACCCATGGGACCTCATCAAACTGAAAAGCTTTTGCACAGCAAAGGAAACCCAAAAGAAAACGAAAAGACAACTTACAGAATGGGAGAAAGTAGTTTCAAATGATGCAATCGACAAGGGCTTAATCTCTAGAATATATAAACAACTTATACAACCCAACAGCAAAAAAGCCAACAACCCAGTGGAAAAATGGGCAAAAGACCTGAATAGACATTTCTCCAAAGAAGATATACAGATGGCCAACAAACACATGAAAAAATGCTCAACATTGCTGATTATTAGAGAAATGCAAATCAAAACTACCATGAGATACCACCTCACACCAGTCAGAATGGCCATCATTAATAAATCCACAAATAGCAAGTGCTGGAGGGGCTGTGGAGAAAAGGGAACCCTCCTGCACTGTTGGTGGGAATGTCAACTGGTACAGCCACTATGGAGAACAGTTTGGAGATACCTTAGAAATCTATCCATAGAACTTCCATATGACCCCGCAATCCCACTCTTGGGCATCTATCCGGACAAAACTCTACTTAAAAGAGACACGTGCACCCGTATGTTCATTGCAGCACTATTCACAATAGCCAGGACATGGAAACAACCCAAATGTCCATCGACAGATGATTGGATTCGGAAGAAGTAGTATATATACACAATGGAATACTACTCAGCCATAAAAAAGAATGACATAATGCCATTTGCAGCAACATGGATGGAACTAGAGAATCTCATACTGAGTGAAATGAGTCAGAAAGACAAAGACAAATACCATATGATATCACTTATAACTGGAATATAATATCCAGCACAAATGAACATCTCCTCAGAAAAGAAAATCATGGACTTGGAGAAGAGACTTGTGGCTGCCTGATGGGAGGGGGCGAGAGTGGGAGGGATTGGGAGCTTGGGCTTATCAGACACAACTTAGAATAGATTTATAAGGATATCCTGCTGAGTAGCATTGAGAACTTTGTCTAGATACTCATGTTGCAACAGAACAAAGGGTGGGGAAAAAAATGTAATTGTAATGTATACATGTAAGGATAACTTGATCCCCTTGCTGTACAGTGGGAAAATTAAAAAAAAAATGATAATACTTGAACATGTGCCTTTCATTTAAAGTGTCTAATAAAAATTGTCACTAAGAATAAATAAATAAGTAAATAAAATAAAATAAAATATCCATAGCAGAAGGGAAGAAATAAAACTGTCACTATTTACAGATGACCCTTATATAGAAAACCTTAAAATCTACACCAGAAAGCTATTGGAACTAACAAATGAGTTCACTAAATTTGCAGGGTACATGATTTATATACAGAAACCTGTTACTTTTCTGTACATTAATAAGAAACTACCAGAAAGAGAAAATAAAGAAGGAAACCCACTTAAAATTGCATCACATAGAATGAAATACCTAGGAATAAACTTTACCTAAAAAGTGGAATACCCATACTCTAAAAACTATAAAACACTGATTAAGGAAATTGGAGATGATACAAAGTGATGAATAGATATCTCCCGCTTTTAGGTTGGATGAATTGATATTGTTAAAATATCATACTGTCCAAAGTAATCTGTCCAATATAATGCAATCCCTATCAAAATACCTATGATGTTTTTCATAGAACTAGTTCAAATAATCCTAAAATTAATATGGGATCAGAAAAGACCCTAAATAACCAAAGAAATCTTGAGAAAAAATGAGCAAATTTGGAGGTATCACACCCTTTGTCTTCAGACTATACTACAAAAGTACAGTAATAAAATAGTTTGATACGGGCACAAAATCAGATCAATGGAACAGAATAGAGAGTTCAAAAATTAACCCACACACTTATGGTCAATTAGTCTATGATGAAGGAAAGAAGAATATACAGTGGAGAAAAAACAGCTATTCAGTAAGTGATACTGAGAAAACTGGACAGACACATCTAACACAATCAGATTAGAACATTTTCTCACACAATATTCAAAAATGAACACAACACCTAAATTTAAGAGCTAAAACTATAAAACTCCCAAAACAGAATATAGGCAGAACACACTTTGACAAAAATAGTAAGAATTTTTTTTAGATCTGTCCCCTAAGGCAAAAAAAATAAAAGCAAAAATAAATAAATGGGAACCTAATTAAACTTAAAAGCTTTTGCATAGCAAAGGAAGTCATCAAAAAAATAAAGTGACAACCTATGGAATGAGAGAAAATATTTGCAAATACATGACTAACAAGAGGTTAATATCCATTATATACAAATTGCTCATACAATCCAATATCAAGAATAAACAGACAATCAAAAAATGGATGGAAGACCTGAGCAGACATTTTTCAAAAGACGTACAAATTCTAAGAGGCACATGAAAAGACTCAATATTGCTTATTATTAGAGAAATGAAAATGAAAACAAAATACCACTGCACTTCCATCAGAATGGCTATCACCTAAAAGTCTACAAATAAATGTTGTCAAGAGTATTAAGTAAGGAAACATTTGTATACTGTTGGTGGGAATGTGAATGGGTACAGCCACTGTGGAAAACAATACCATGTCTCCTCAAACAACTACATGTAGAACTACCATACAAACCAGCAATTCCACTTTGGGTACATATCCAGAAAAAATGAAAACACAAGTTCAAAAAGATATGTGCACTCCAGTGTTCATAGCAGCACTACTTATAATAGCCAAGATGTGGAAGCAACCTAAGTACCTATCAAAAGATGAATAGATAAAGAAGACATGGTATATAAACACAATGTAATATTGCTCAGCTACAAAAAAGAATGAAATAATAACATTGTCAGAAATATGGATGGTCCCAGAGAATATTATGCTTAGAGATATGATTCAGAAAAGACAAATAATGTATGTTATTCCACCTATATGTGGAATCAAAAAAATGATACAATGTAATACAGCAAGACAGAAACAATTTCACAAATTAGAAAAACAAACTAGTTCTTACCAGTGGGGGAGGGAGGAAAGGAGGAGCACCATAACAGTGCAGGATTAAGAGACACAAACTACCACTGTGTACAAAATAGACTAGCAGCAAGGACATACTGTACAGCACAAGAAATTATTGCACTTATCTTGAAATGGCTTTTAATGGAGTATAACCTATAAATATTGAATATATGCTATATATCTGAATCTAATATAATACTGTAAATATATTATACTTTTAAAAATATAAACATATAAAAATATATAAGCAAAGTGCTTTTGTTACCTCATTCCAGTTTGGAAAATATATAATAGATATTTTCTACAACATGATTATGCAAAGTTTTTATTCCTGTATGTCTGAATTTATTTAGTGTCAGTGTCAGCCTGGATGGTGACTCTCAACACTCTGTGATTTTGAAAAAGCTCCAGGAATTTCCATTATTGGCAAATTCACGTGGAAATTTAATATATGGATGAAAAGTTATGAACAGAGCCTTTCCTCTAAAGAAACTGGGATAATTGGAATGAGACATTACAGTATAAATCCATTTCAGAAAGATCACCCTTGCACAGCCCAGGCTGCAGCTGCTCTGGAAAGCCTTCAACCTGGAACAGTCTTGACATTTCTAGGAAATATTTATGTCTTGGTCTTTAAGCAACTTCCTGTCTCTCTCACTTTTCACAGCCATAAACAAAACTGCTCCAGAATTTTGAGATCCCTAATAAGAGCTAGGGCCAGTTAAAAGAATTTCCCTGAATATTTACCTTGCAGATGAGATGCCATGATCACCAAAGTTATGTTCTCAAGAGGTTCATCCACTGCACTCCAGATTTGCAGACCCCTGTAATTTGCCAAATGTGAGAAATCCAACTATAACTTGAGGGATGTGTTTTCACCTTCCCCCACAGGTATGGGGAGGTGAGCATTTCCTTGAGGTAAATACAGACAAACATTTCTTGGTTTTATTTCAAAGTTGGAAATGTTGGATTAAAAAACAATAGTAAGGTATTATAGGTTAATATTCATAAAAACCATTTGAAGAAATAAATGGTTTTCACACAGTAGACAATCCCTCTCTGGATCAAGGTGATAATGCAAAGGAGGAAAGGAAGGGTATAAAATGACTCAGGTAAAGTTCATATTATTTTGACTTGTGACAGCTGTTACTACTATTGTTTCTAATAGATAAAAAAAAAATCAAGATATTGCTAATTTGTTCCAAAGGCAATAGTCTGCATCTATTAACCCCAAGCTCCCAATCCATCCCACTCCCTCCCCCTTCCCCTTGGCAACCACAAATCTATTCTCCAAGTCCATGATTTTCTTTTCTGTGGAAAGTTTCATTTGTGCCATACATGAGATTCCAGATATAAGTGATATCACATAGCATTTGTCTTTCTCTTTCTAACTTACTTCACTCAGTATGAGAGTCAAGATACTGAAATACATAATTGTATAGAAAACAGAGCTTCTGTCCCTTTAATTTCCTGCTTGCCTTAGGGTCAATCTGTTGTTATTATCAGCACCATTTAAACTATTTCTTTATTTGTTTATTTGGTTGTTTTGTTCACAGCCTATACTAATCATGTCACATTTTTCTCACACAAATAACAATGCTTCTAAATTCCAAACAATATACAGGATGTAGGCCACACAATCCACTATAAAAAGAGTCATATTTTCACACATATGCATGCACACACACACATGCCTATACACAAACACATACTTTCTCTCAAACAAATTCATTAATGTTTTTCTTTTTTCCTCCTTAGTAAAAACAATAGCTATTAAACAAGTATTAAGTTATATTATTTAAAAAGTCCAGTGGCAATTGATTTGCAAGTCTGAAATGCATTTTTATTATACCTAGAAGTGTTTATTTCCAGAAGGATATTGTCATGAGAGTACCTGGAACTTTTATTATTCCTTTTAAAGTATTCTATCAAATATTTTCTATCAAATTACATTAAATGATTTACTTATAAATATCACTTTGTAATATAAAAGTTTAGTACATACATCAGTTAATATTTCACTTACTAAGTAAAGGAAATAATGATTTAATTATCAAAATTAGTGCTAATCAATTGAATTATGTTGTCTTTAACTATACCTTAAAAATATCAGTATCAAGCCCTGGTCAAAATCCCAAAGAAATTTTCTGCTTTTTTAAACTGATCAAACAATGTTACACAATTGTCAGTAATATATTTCTTTGGATTTCAAATAAGCATCTGCCTACTCAGTCTGTTAACTGGGGGAAAAATCAATTAAAAGAGTCATATAAGGTAAAGTAGAAAATTATACAAATCAATATATAGGATTCTGAAATAAAAAGTATGAATCAATTGTTATAAAGCAGGAGCTCATGAATTGGCAAGAATGTCTACCATAGGAAAGAATCTATTAGAAACTAATCTGGACCAACCAGATGCTATCTGTAATAGAATTGAACAGTAAGAAGAATCTAATCATTTTCCAATGAACAATTACACAATTAATTGCCCTTTTATGACCTTTCTATTAAAGTTAGAATTTCATTGATGAAATCTTCATAAGACAATGCCAATAAAAACCATATTTACACAGGATCTCTGAAAGAGCTCTCAAAAGCCAAAGCTGAAATAATTTAAACAAAAATTTAAAAATCACCACAGTATTGAGTTTTAAAAAATAATAAATTATCCTTGAGTCTCATCGAGTTTTAGTTTTTATATTTAGAATTTTCATATAATAGTTTTGACTTTTTTTTGAAGTATGATTCAATAAATTTTAACATATGTAAGAATCTAACTACAACCACATTCAAGATACACATCAGTTTCATCACAATACAGAACTCACTGTTATCATGTTATAGTTACTTCCTCTCCCAATCTTCATCGGGAAACTACTGATCTGTCCTGTAAATCTACATTTTTTCTTTGCTTTTTAATAATGTCAGACAAATTGAAACACAGTATGTAACCTTTTGAAACTGGCTTTTTTTCACTAAGCCTAATACATTTGAGACACCCAAGTTGTTGTATTATCAGCAGTTTGTGTTTTTGTTGCTGAATAATACCCCATTGTATATGCAAAAGCAATTTATCCATTCACCCACTGAAGGACATTTGGGTTCTTCTTGGTTTGGTTTGGTTTGGTTTGGTTTGGTTTGGTTCTGGTAAATATCAATAGAGCTGTTACAAATATTTTATACAGATATTTGTGTAAACATTGATTTTCAGTTCTCTAGGCTAAAAACCTACAAGTGGGAATTGATGGATCATATGGCAAATATATGTTTAACTATAAAAGAAACTGCTAAAATGTTTTCAGAGTGACCGTATCATTTTGCCACTAGTAATGTATGATCTCCACTTGTCTATATGATTGCCAGTATTTTTTTTTCTGTAGCCATTCTAATAGATGATATTGGTGTCTTACCAAGATTTTAATTCACACTTTGCTAATAGAATGAAGTGTATGCATTTTTCATGTGCCTTTTGTGCCATCTTTGTATTTCTATTTACATGTGTTTATTCAACTCCTCTGACCTATTTTTAAATGTTGTCTTCTGGTTGTTCAATCTTGAGAGCCCTTCATATTTTATGAATACATTTTACTTGTTGGACCTGCAATTTACAAATATTTCACCTAGTCCGTAGCCTGTCTTTGTTTTCTTAAATTGTGTTTCACAGAGTGCAAGTTTTTAAAATTTTGATAAGTTCTAATTTATCTTCTTTTTTTCTTTTATCAATCATGGTTTAACATCACATTTAAGACTTTATTTACCACCAGGCTACACAGTTATTGTCTCATTTTTTTAATAAAAGTTTATAGTTTTATGTTTTACATTTAGACCTATGATCTATTTTTCGGTGAATTTTTGTATAAGGTATAAAGTTTAGGCTAAGGTTCATTTTTTTTCTCTATTTCTATCATCCAAGTGCCTGTTCCTTCACCAATGTCACACTCTTGATCATAGCCATTTTGTAGTAAGTTTTAAAATCAAGTAATGTGATTTCTCCAAATTATTTTTTATCAAACATTTTTTGTTATCATATAAAGAAATGCTTAAATAAATTTTTATTTTATTTATTTATTTTTGTCTTTTTTTTCTATTTCTTGGGCCACCGCCGCGGCATATGGAGGTTTCCAGGCTAGGGGTCCAATCAGAGCTGTAGCCACCGGCCTACGCCAGAGCCACAGCAACGCGGGATCCGAGCCACGTCTGCAACCTACACCACAGCTCACGGCAACGCGGGATCGTTAACCCACTGAGCAAGGGCAAGGATCAAACCCGCAACCTCATGGTTTCTAGTCGGATTCGTTAACCACTGCGCCAGGAGGGGAACTCCCTTAAATAAATTTTTAAATAGTAAATAGAGAAGGAGTAGAACTTTCTTACTGAAGAATTTAAAATAATATGGAAGGAATGAGGAAAATACCAAATAATTTTAGGCTACCACATCAACAATTGCTGCAGCCTGAAGGTCCTGCTGTGGCACATGGGATCAGCGACATCTCTGCAGTTCCAGGATGCAGGTTCATTCCCTTGCCCAAGACAGTGAGTTAAAGGATCCAGCATTGTTACAGCTGTAGCATAGGTCGCAACTACTGCTGAGATCTGATCACTGGCCCAGGAACTCATATGCCATGGGGCAGCCAAAAAAGAAAAAGAAATTGTTCCAGGCAATATCAAATGATGAATGCCAAAAATTTTAGTGGGCAAGAAGTTGAGGAGAAACAGGATAGTTTCTTGACATCTAGGTAATTTTCCAGAATATTTATATGTTACTATGGCAGTTTTAATGTATAACTTCAAATTATTTTATACTCCTTACTGAAGGAGGTGGTGCTTAATGCTCCTCCCTTAAGTGTGAGCTGGATTTAGTGATTCACATATAACGAAGAGAATATGGAAAGGGGAAAATTATAATTTTATAGTGGAGGAATCTGGCAAACAGCACTTTAACCAAATGATTAAGGTTAGAATCACCAGTAATAAATCATGCTGATATTGGGTTCTTGGATATGATGCATTGAAAAGAGCACGTCAGTCCTGTGGCATCCTTTCCAGTGGTACATAACCTCAATCTAGTCATAAAAAAAAAAAATCGGACAAACACAAATGGCTGTAAGATAGTGACCAGTACTTTTAAAAAGTGCCAAGTTCATGAAAGATGAGAAAAAAGAGACAGTCACAGGTTGGACAGAACTACAGAGATGTGATGATTAAATACACAAGGTATCCTGCATTAAAAATAGAGGAGGGAGTTCCCGTCGTGGCGCAGTGGTTAACGAATCCGACTAGGAACCATGAGGTTGCGGGTTCGGTCCCTGCCCTTGCTCAGTGGGTTAACGATCCGGCATTGCCGTGAGCTGTGGTGTAGGTTGCAGACGCGGCTCGGATCCCGCGTTGCTGTGGCTCTGGCGTAGGCCAGTGGCTACAGCTCTGATTCAACCCCTAGCCTGGGAACCTCCATATGCCGTGGGAGCGGCCCAAGAAATAGCAACAACAACAACAACAACAATAACAATAACAAAAGACAAAAAAAAAGAGGGCAAAAAAGAGTTAAAACTGATTAAAACCTGATAGAGTCAATAGTTAATACCAATGTACTAATGTTAATTTCTTAATTTTGATAAATACACCATGATTATGTAAGTTAACATTTGGGGAAGATTTGTGAACTATATAATGAATTCTCCAAATCATCTTTGCAACTCTTCTGTGAGTATATAAAAAGTCTAAAAAACCATGTTTCCCTTTATGCAGTTATAAATACCCAAGTATGAACAGTCAAAAAATAAATATTCATATTGCTTATATCCTCTTTTAAAGGGATTAATCATAAGCATAAAACAATCCTTTCATTCACAGAAAACTTAAATGTTCCCATTTTTGTATTAAGTAATACCCAGCAGTGAATAAGACCACACTGAACATATATCATGTTGATAGCAACTGTACTGTTTACTTCTGGAGTAAACAGTAGTTTTTCTCAATGTTTTCTTAGGTTTCCTTTCATTTGATAAAAACACCACAGTTTTCCCTGCAGATCCCTTCTCTTCTACTCTCAGTTATTTTGGTTTTAGAAGGGGCTATTTTAGGGGAGGCATAGAGCTCAAGTTCTGGTTTTTGAAGTGTTCCAGGAGTTCATATTGTGGCTCAGCAGAAATGAATCTGACTAGCATCCATGAGGACACAGGTTCAATCCCTGGCCTTGCTCAGTGTGTTAAGGAGCCAGTGCTGCCATGAGTCATTGTGTAGTTCACAGATGTGGCTCAAATCCCGCTTTGCTGTGGCTTAGGCCAGCAGATACAGCTCCTATTCCACCCGTAGCCTGGGAACCTCCATATGCCATCGGAGTGGCCCTGAAAAGACCAAAAAAAAAAAAATCAAAGTGTTCCAGATGCCTAGTACTAGTAATGAACTGTAGGATGAGGGCAGCTCTTTGAATCAAAGCTAATACCAGAACAATTTTTCTAAATACCTGGAAAATAACTATCTTGCGTTGCAATGAACCGCTAGGACTGACACAATCATGAAGCTATTAGGACCCATAAAGTGGAATATGGAGATGAAATCAACACAATGGAAAACAGAGGCAACAGATGAGGAAACTGAGAAAGAGGAATATCTTGTCTTGATGACATTATTTAATCCGCGTTGTAACTTTGTATAATGATTTTTCCAGAAAACAGATTCCAGACATTTCAGGGTCAACAAATTACTTAACTTCTATTATCTAATATAACGGAGGATCATAATTAGGTCACATGTAGTTTGCCTCAGGGAAAAAACCCTCCTTCAAAATCATCAGTGTACATGTTGGATAAAATAAAACTGAGGAAATTATTTGTGTCCTTTTTAGACAAGAAATGAAGCAATAATAATTTATTTTGAATCCTACTATGTATTCTTTAACCACTCCATTTAAAATTTAACAATAAAATGACAATCCATCTTTTAAGTTGCATACTACAGAGAAGATATTACAAGAGAGCTCATGACACACATCCTGGTAAAGTAAATGCAATCAATCGATGTTATAAAATTAATAGATAACTACATGTATATTATTTTAAAACTAGACAGAATATATTGCAGAGCATCTAGAAGTGCCCCCCCCCCCAATTTGGAGTGTTAAAAGTCAAGAATCTTTATAATGTCAGATAGAACAGATATAAACTTTACTAATATTTCTGGAACCAAATGAAAGTAGCCATAGGAATAGAGAGTTTTATAGAAGCAAGACTTCTAGCAAATATAACCATGAAATTTGAAATTCTACACATCTACTTAGGAGAAACTTCATGGATAAGAAGAGTGGGCATATTCAATGTGCATTCTTGTGTAATCCATGTCTTCAGTTCCACAAAATTTCCTCAAATCTAAAATAACATATTGAGTATATATTTGATAATTTAAAGTGTGAAAACAGTGGACTGATTCCATTCTTATGTACTGAGTCATTTTATGACATACTTAAGAGGAAAAAAACATCCTTTTAGGAAAATATTACTGAGGATCGGGTAGTAGCAGAATCCATTCTTTGCAAATCATATTAGGTGACAGGATTTTAAAATCAAGAACCATTGGGTTCTCTTTCAAGTAACCCATTTTAGCATCCTCTAAATTTCCTACTCTTGACAAGCCCCTTATCACCTCCTACCCTTATCTACACAAATGTTTCCCAAATTAAGTTCCACAAAACTCTACATGGAAGATTTACAGAGGTGTGATGTGAGGACTGGCAGATGTTCTTCAGTTCACTTTTTGAGCAGGAAGGGCATGTGGAAATGGCACTGCTTTGAATGACATTTGGAGTAATGGCCTGCCATTCTGCTGGCACTTTTAGTGTTAAGCAAGTGATCTGCAAAGTAAAGTGGATTCACAGTTAGAGTCAGCACCAGAGCACAGGTCGCCCGTAAAAATAGAAGATTCCATTATTCTTCAGGCTCCCTAGAGGGAGCAAGGTCTCCAGCATCATTACCAGGACTAAATCTGACTTTTCTACCTCCCTTAATTTCCTCCTAGTAATTATAGGTCAAGCACTCTTTTGTAAATTATAAAACCTTTGTTCTTATCAAAAATGAATAGCTGAAGAAAAATTATAAAAAGAGTCTAAGGAAAAAAATTTCAATTAGAAAACCAAGCTAATTTGGTATGACCAAAGACTGTCAGGCATACTGACAGTGCTCTATTATGCAGTCATTTGGGCTCTTTCAAATTAGTTATGTTAATGTCCTGTGAGTGAATGTAACACTTGGATGGGACAAGATTTCTGCAATTAATTTCTGCAGTCAGTGGAGAGACAAGCAAATTTATTTTCCCCCTCTCTGGGAATTGGTAGTGGAGGGTGTGAGGTAGAGAAAGTGCATTTAGGAACAGAGTACAAGCTAAACACAAGCCCTAAATAAAGCAGAAACAATGGGAGCCAATGCCTCCTCATTCATTCAATTGACAATGTTTTGCAGCTTAAACCTGTTTTATTAATTATGTTTGACATTTCCTTAATTAGTTTCATTTACACCAAATCAATCCCTACTGCTGTATGGCATCATTTATCATTTTGAAAAATTTGCATACTGAGTGCTGACTTTTCCTACTTAATTATACATTAAAAGTGTCAAGTGCGCTTGCTGCCTGGCATTATCTGCGGCAGAAAGGTTTGTGGCTGGACGGTGATGGTATTAATCATTAAGAGCCCCCAAGTGCTGCTGGGTAATATCTGGGGAGTAGAGTGGCTCTCATTTTAACGCTAGAGAGCAGAAGTGCTTTTGTAAAATGACCCAGAGCAAAAACAAAATAAATGACCTAAAACATCCGGTGTACTCTTATGCTTGGCTCTTTCAATAAAAATATGCTTTGGTGGGTAGGTTTACTATTAACTACTCATTTTCTGTAAATTTAAACACTATGAACCCACTAGTAGTAAGTTGGTGATCTCTGCTTAGACTTGAAAACAAGATATTTTGGTTGAATATATAACGTGGGCTTAGTAACATACATTCCAAAACAGGCCACCTCAAATGTGTTACTTTACAAATGAAACCTAGAAAATATAGCATACCCTTAATGCAGTGATTGATGTTGCTCATTTCTTTTGTACTTACAACTTTCATGAATAAGCAACTCTTCTTCACTGAACAACACAGAGTACAACTAAATATAGAATATGGCTAAAAATCTAATACTATAATAGTACTTCATTTGTACACTCAAATAGTTAGATTTAAGTATTATGGGATTTTCAGCAATGAAAAAATTATAAGACCGTAAAATTTTTAAACAAAAACATGATGGTGAGCCAGAGCAATGAAAGAGTTAAAAAGAACCTGTTTGTAAATTGTGTATCAGCTATGCCTTCCTTCATGTCAGAACCCAAACTTAGTGCATTTAATATTCAAATTCATTTTCAAATGCTTTCCCATTAACATAATATATACCATTTTGCAAGCCTGGTCAAAGAAATCTGTAACTAAATAATTTTCAAGTTTCCTTCATATCAGATGTATTATATGCAGTGTGAAATTATTTCTCCATTCAATACTTTTGCTGAACAGCAGAAAGCAACCACAATATAGTAGGTATTACTGCAAGTGCATTATATTCTTTAGGAGCTACTATATATGCAAAGAAATGTATAATTGCTAATTTTAAGTGATCATTTAATTGAATAGCTTGTGCATAATTGTAAGGTTAATATGCAATACAATTGCAATACAGCATTATTTAAACTTAGAAAAGAGTAATGTATGTGGCACAAATATATTTATGTAAATATAAATAACCCATTTATGTTTTCAGTTAAATATGCTGTGTTTTTAATGATTCCATTATTAAACGGACTTGTTTGTTCTCACATGAAAATAATTTAATAATGGAAAATATGTATCTAATTTAAATATTTAATGTTGGAAAACACCAAAATGATCCTTGTATTTGGTGACAATTCAGTTAAATATTTTAAATGTTGAAATCAAGAGTATACTTTTTATATACCTTGTATTTCTCAAATTTTATATATTTAAATCTATATGTATATTCTTTCTTGCTCTTGATAGCCATGGTCTTTTATTCTAGTTACAAATTTTAGATGGGCAAATACTGTTTCTCACCAGGAAAGAGTAATAAAATATTGTAAGTAATGATGGATCATGATAAGAGAGACAGCATATTTTAACACTTACTACATCCCAGGAATTGTGTTAAATGTTTTGTATTTATTGTCTTTATCTGATAATAATCTGATGAGACAGATATACAATTTACTCCACTAAAGCTAATAATTTTAAGTAAGCAATCTAAGGTCAGAGATCTAAATGGCAAAGTTCAGTGTCACAAAAATGTTGCCCCTCCAAAGTCCATATTCCTAGTGATTTTGCTGAACTATACAAGTTTATAATATTACACAAACTTCTAGAGGCATGTGTGCTGTGATGAAAAGGATATCAGCTCTTTGAATCTAATTGATATGCTTAAATCCAAGTCTATTAATTGCTGATTATATGACTTCGGACAATTTACTTAAATTTATGGGCACTGTTCTCATTTATAAATTGTAGTCAGTGTACCTGTTTCACATAATTGTCAGAAGAACTAAGAACTGGTCACATCATCATATTAATAAACATGAATTGTCCTGTCCCTATTAGATGTAAAACACTTGTTAACATTTGACCCTTCAGTAGGGCTTAAGCCCCTCTTTGTCAGCTTTGTTCACATGGTTCACTAAACATCTTGAAACAAAGTTGGGCACACTGTTGGAACTCTCAATTATCCATAAATGAGTCTGTGTGACAGTAATGCTTTATAACATTGAGTCCTGTAACTGATCCCCTCCTCTTACTGCCAAATAACCTTCCTCACCCTGGTCCTCACAATCTACCTAGAATCTGTGTTTGTTTTGGAAAAAATTATTTGCCTTTTCTCTTCTACTGCTCCTCCCCTGCATTCCTACCCTATATTGAGGGCCAAAGCATTTCTGATTCAATGCCTTTGTCAATTTGCTTAAAGGAAACTTAAGTAATGGCAGAGGCTAATTTACATTCATAATCTAATCAAAGGTAACTCACAGAATTAAACCCAGAGAGAAAAGTCAGGACTTGACTACCGTTTTTCACTGATAACACCTTCTATATTATGTAGCTATGTAATAGTTGACAAGCTGATCCAAAGTCAAAAACAAATTTTACACAGAGTGTTTAATATTTGCTTCCAAAATTTTGGAGGATATTTGATATTGCAAACTCTAGGATTGTAGAAGTAGATTTTCCTTGGTGCTGGATTTCACTACATATTTTTAAAGGAAAAACTCCTTCAATGTGTGAATTTAAATTCAAATCACACACTGAAATAAACATATGCATGCATGAGTCACAAAAAATTAATCTATATACATAATCCAACAACTTTACTTGCTTCACTATATGGACTAGCTCGAGATGCATGTGGCCTTTCAAGGATACACACACACTCCATATATATATAAAATCCACAGTTCAGAAACTCTCTACTTGTTAAAAAATTAGAAAAACTCATTTACTTGGTTCTTATAGGATTCATTAACCTTTGTCTTCTTTTAAGAAAGCAGGAACTGTTCTAAAACTGACATTGTCATTAAAAACCAATAGGAAGTCACCATTTTTAAATTAAAGTCATTAGAGAAGTGTTTCAAGAGTTAAAAAAAAGATTAGAAAAAAATTCAAATGAGAAAAATAATTTTGCTTTGGGTGGAAAAAGGGCCCCAAGAGGAATTCCTCAAGTTTTGTTGGAAAGTACTCTTTTACTGTCAGATTATCTGTGAAATTTCAACCTAGAATATTTTTAAAGGATTTAACTGTTTCATGCTTCAAAATGAAACAACTCCTTAATAACAATTATACAATTATCATATTACAAAATAAAGAAAAAATAAATATCACACGAGGGGTGAAAAATATGTTCCAGTGACAAAGTTCTAAGAACCACATTAATACTTCAGGATTCATTAATATTTAATTAATTTATAATTATATATTGGTATAAAATTGTATTTCCATTGTCATCAAAGAAACAGTAATATTCCTCTTACCTAACTTTTGAGAATATAATTCCTTAGGTAGTGAAATAAACCAAGTATATAATTTTTCATACATGAATTGACAGCTTTTTCTATTATCCAAATGGCATCATATTTATTCTAGCACTTTTGCCTAGATGCATCCACATCTTAGCTTCCCACTGAGAAAAATGGCTTCTTTAGATAAAGAGCCACTAAGAGTATGGTGGATAGTCATGGAAATGTTAAATAAATGAAATTAACTCCAGCCTATAGTTTCCTAAC
The DNA here is from genome assembly GCF_016906955.1 of Phacochoerus africanus. Taxonomy (NCBI): domain Eukaryota; kingdom Metazoa; phylum Chordata; class Mammalia; order Artiodactyla; family Suidae; genus Phacochoerus; species Phacochoerus africanus. The sequence continues at coordinate 98,833,247 of NC_062547.1, read as the reverse complement.
TGCCACTCTTTAACACACTAAACTTAGTAGTACTGGATATGACTTTGGAACGTAATTTCTACTACTTCTCTTTCATATTTAGCCAGAAAAGCACATGAACTCTAGAATAATAATAACGATCCCACCATTAATTCCCTGAATTCCTTTCACATTAACCTGACCTACTTCACATTATCATCCCTTAGTATTTCTCTAATAGCCTTCAAAGAAAACATTCTCTCTCTAGGCAACTCCTCTTTATTTTTATTTATAACCCACCACCAGATTTTTTGAAGAATAACATTCCCATCCCCCACTCTTTATTTCAAAAGCACTTCACCTTTATACTTCATCTGCCAATTGTTTTTTGTTCCAGTCAACTTTCTCTCTTAAATATCCCGAGGTTCTCACATCTATGAGGTTTTTAACATACCTTTGCTCTAATTTGGAATACTCTTCCACTTGCTACCTGCATATCTAAATTTTACAAATTGTGTTCTCAATTGAAAGTACTATCTCCTTCCTCTGGTTTCCTACAGCCCTGCCAGTACCCTAGAATCATATTTATAATTTGCCCTATGGTAGTATTTTTTATTGCTCACTGTTTGCATGTGTTCTTTCCTAAACTACATTTTATGCTTCTTGGAAGATGATACTATAATTTATTTTTCTTCATTCACACAGAAATGCCATGGACACTGTCACTGATATTAATTTCTCTGTATCCTTGTCTACACTATGAGTTAGTTCCTTAAGGGATAGAACAATGCTTAGAAAAAATCCTGTTTTACAATCAACATTCAAGAAATTCTGTTTGACTATTAAATTAAACTTGCCTTTTGATCTATTACTCTACAGCATATAAATTTATGATGCAAATATAGAGGAAATAAATAAAGCAGAGTATTATTATAAAATACTTAATCCTTCCAAGAACTTGCCATTTTAGTAAATCCTTCAGGGATTTCATGTGGAATTTCAACAGTTATATTATATTTTAATTTTATACAATTAACTATACAATTTTAATATTTTAAAAGTGGAATATACCTGCATTAAACACTTTAGGTTAAATATCCTCCATTAAAAGAGAAAGTATGGGTGACGTTTTTCAGTGGGGGTGACTTAGAATATTTATAACCACTGTTTTAACAATGAGAGGCAAAAATCAGACACTTTTGAATAAAATATTTTCAAAGGACACAATAGACATAAAGAGAAGAATTTCACAAGTGGGAAGCTTTTGAAACATTGAACATCTAATTAGAAACTGATATTTTATATATCATAATGGCAATTGTTTAATATAGCTCTATCTTCTACATTTCTGGGTCTGCAAAAGGCAGACACAAGCAGAAAGCAATCTCTCAAAAAGTAAGACTAACAGAGTTGCTGTTATCATAAAGAGAACTTTGGCAAAAAATGCTTTATTAGTCAACTAAGCAGCAATCCCACATTACCAAATGATTAATTAATTAATGAGAGAGAAATGAAAGCAGTATTTTGACAGAGTTGTTATTTTTAATCTGTCTATAGATTATTAAAATCTAATATTAAAAATAAGAGCTATAATGTAGCCTTTTATATTTATGGTGGTTAACAATTCCTTCCTCTAAATCTGATGTATGAAAGAGACAGAGAGTGTTTATTGGAGAAAGGATTAAGATGGCGGAATAGAAGGACTGGAGCTCAACTTCTCTCCTAAAAACAACAAAATTCACAACTAAAGGCTGAGAAATCTCCACCCAAATGGTCCAGAAACCTTAAAAAAGATACCCTACTCCAGAAGAAAAAGAGGAGGCCACGTCAAGAGGTAGGAGGGGCGATTTCACGGTATAAACAACACCATACCTCCCATGTGGGAAGCTCCACAGACTAAAAACTAACTGGTTCACAGAGACTCACCTACAGGAGTGAGAGTTCTGAGCCCCACATCAAACCCTCACATGCTGGGATCTGCCACTGGGAGAAAGAGCCCCACAGCATCTGGCATTGAAGGCCAGTGGGGCTTGTGCGCAAGAGCTCCACAGGACTGGGGGAAATGGAGACCCCATACTTAAAAGGCGCACACAGACTTTCACGTGCACTGGATCCCAGGGCAGAGCGAGGTCTCCACAGGAATCCAGGTCAAACCTGACTGCACTTCTTGGAGGACATCCTGGGAAAACAGGGGTGAACGTGGCTTGTTGTGAGGGAAGGACATTGAAGGCGAAGCTCTCAGGAATATTCAGCAGCCAAAGTGCCTTTCTCTGGAGGTGGCCATTTTGGGAAAATCTGGCCCCACCCATCAGTCAGCTGCTGAGAAGCCCCAGGGCGAACAACAATGCAGGTGGGATCACAGCCCCACCCCTCTGTCAACAGGCCACCTAAAGACCCCTCAGGCACACAGCTGCCTCTACAATCCCATCCAGAGACTAAGCCCCACCCACCAGAGGGATTAGAATCAGCTCCACCTACCAGTGGGCAGGCATCAGCCCCTCCCATCAGGAAGCCTACAGCAAGCCCCCATACTGACTTCAGCCACAAGGGGGGCAGACACCAGAAATAAGAGAGGCTACAACTCTAGTATCTCTAAAAAGGTCACCACACCAAAAACCTATGAAAATGAAAAGACAGAGAACTATAACTCAGATGAGGGAGAAAGGAAAACCCCCAGAAAATCAGCTAAGCGATGAGGAGATTCTCAGCCTCCAGGAAAAAGACTTTAGACTGTTGATGCTGAAGGTGATGCAAGACATTGGAGATAAACAGGAGGCAAAGATGGATAACTTACCGGAAACACTGAGCAAAGAGATACAAGACATAAAACTTAAACAAGAAGAGATGCAAAATACAGTAACTGAAATAAAACATCCACTAGAAGCAGCTACCAGCAGAATACAGGAGGCAGAAGAACAAATAAGCGAGGTGGAGGACAGATGAGTGGAAATTACGGATGCAGAACAGAAAAGAGAAAACAGATGGAAAACAAATGAAGAGAGTCTCAGAGAACTCTGGGACAACATTAAACGCTCCAACATCCGTATTATAGGGGTGCCAGAAGGAGAAGAGAGAGAGAGAAGGGGACAGAAAAAATATTCCAAGAGATAATAGCCAAAAACTTCCCTAACATGGGGAAGGAACCACTCACTCAAATCCAGCAAGCACAATGAGTCCCATACAAAATAAGCCCAAGGAGGAATACACTGAGACACATATTACTCAAACTGACCAAAATTAAAAACAAAGAGAAAATCTTGAAAGCAGCTAGGGAAAAGAAACAAATCACATACAAGGGAACCCCAATCAGGTTATCGGCAGAATTTTCAGCAGAAACTCTGCAGGCCAGAAGGGAGTGGCATGATATTCTTAATGTGATGAAAGGAAAAAACCTCCAACCAAGATTACTTTCCCCAGCAAGGCTCTCATTCAGATTTGAAGGAGAAAGCAAAACCTTCACAGATAAGCAAAAGCTGAGAGAATTCAGCAACACTAAACCAGCCTTACAACAAATACTAAAGGAACTTCTCTAGGCAGGAAAGAAAAGACAGCAAGAGGAAACAAAAACTCCACAAATGACAAGGCTCACCAGTAAAGGTATATATGCAGTAAAGATACGAAATCATCCATGCACAATTATACCACCAAAATCAGAAATCATGAGAAGAGGTGGGTACAAATGCAGGACACTGGAGATGAACTTGCAATTAAGAGAACAACAACTTAAAACAATCTCATATACATATAGACTCTTATATCAAAACTTCAGAAAAACTGCACACCAAAAGTCTACAATTGATACACAAACAAGGAATCTCTGGAGAAGAAATGTATCTCATAGCAAATAAGTGCATAATCCACCATGCAGGGGGTCATTTGACATCATTCGTGGAAGGCTGAAGTCTTCTTACATCTGATTCTGATTTCCTCTCCATCAAAGAATTTATGATAACTATAATTAAATAATTCCACTGTACAATTAAATAACACAGTTCTACAATTGTATTATTAATAACCATTTCTCTCCATGGTACATTGTAAGGTCTATAATGTCTTGAATATCACATCACCTAGAATGGTGTAATGCCTATACTGAAGAATCAATAAGATGTAACAAATTGTGAGGACTTATTTATATAGTTACACGGTTTTTTAATCATTTTATGCATTTTATATTTTACTTATTTTCAGAGGGTATATTATTTTTGTTATTCTTACCAGTTAAGTTATTCTTTTTATTATGCTATATAAAATATTTTATGGTATATAAGGTTTTCTTCTTTTAAATTTTAGTTGCATAATATACACAATTTCAATATAATGCTAATTTTTAAAGAAAAATTGAAATGTAATAGATAATACTAAATAGTAAAGATGAAAACCATACAAAATGGGATAAAGTATAGAATAAATTTCCTATTTGTCTCAGCATATTTTCCATTCCACTTCTCCAGAGGGAGTCACTTAATCTGTTTCTTAAGATCCATGATATAATAATCTGTGTGAATGTAATTGTGTTTAAATATATGTATTTTATTCTGTAAAAAAATAAAAATAAAATTTCAAAAAAAAAAAGAAAAGAGAGGGAGAGTGAGAAGGAGACAAAAAGAAGAAAAATAAAAATATCAATGAAATTTTATTCTATTTAAATAAAAAGTTATCTACATGAGTAATATTAATACAAAGTTAATTACATATTTTTAAAAATCTAAGGTTATACACCAAGGCTAGTTTTTCCAGTGGCAATTCAAGATTTTCCTTTAAGTGTGTATTGATAAAGTTTAGTTAAAATTCCAAAATTATTCTTCCCACCTAGTCTGAACTCTTTTATAGATAAAACATCCAACTCAATTCTTAAACAAAAGAGAAAAGGTATCAATTTACATTACTAAAAGTCCCACAATTAAAGGCCAGCCTCCTCCTCAAGACCTATTCCTTCCCATCCCTCTTTTTTGGCTTTTACCTCCATTGGCTTTATTCCCAAGCAGTTTCTTCCTATGTGGTGACGAAGATGGCCACCAGTGGCTCTATGGAATTTAAGAATATTCTCAATAGCTCAAGTAAAAAGCCCAGAGTTTTGATTGTCACATTTCCAGTCCTGAACCAATAAAAGTAGAAGCTAGAGAAATGCAGTATATCTTCACTGGTCTGAGTGACATTCCAATCTAAAACCAGGATCTAGGGTCAGCTCATCTGAACTAATATATATTTGATGATTACATACACATGCTTAATTGTTTAATAAGAATACAGATATAACATTTCATAAAATATCTAAGATTACAATCACTTTTCCAACATATTAAATATAGTAGTAGTAACTATATTGCCATATTATATTTTGGCTTGTTTATTAATTTCTGAATATAGTTCAAGGATATTGATCAAAAGAAGGCATAGCTTATTCTTTTATTTGACATGGTCAAGATGTAAAGTACTCTAAACTAACATTGCCATTAATTCCTTATATGTGTAAATAATAGAGTGTTCAGCTTAGATCATTGCCTTCTACCAGCAACTTTCATGATTCAAGCATGCTTAGGTATATTTGATGAACTGGCAAAAGTTAATTTGCATGTATTCAGAGGAAACTCCTGGGAAAGAATATACTATGTCCACTTTGGGTGCTAGCTACCTTTAAGTATATCTTGTAAACTAGGGATGAGTAAAGAAAAGTCTTAAGAAGCCAGGTATGATTGCCCTGTGTCATCATCACATCCTCAGTCAATCCAGAGGAGATATATTTTGAGTACAATATGGTAGCTGGTAGAGTCCCTGGATGCCTGATTAAATCTTAGGCAAAGGAAGGCTAAGTGAAAATTGGAAAGCTGCATTAAATAGTGAACACAGCAACATTCGTTCAGGGTCCCTTAACAGTGCCCTTAATAACAAAAATTGGAAAACAAATCTCTCCCAGTTCCACTACAAGCCACACCTGAGTTTGGGCCCAAGACAGGTGTAAATGGAAAAAGGCTACTGTGAGCATCTCAGTACAGCAAAGGAAAAGTAGAAGGGTCCATTGCGCTTCTGAGTGGAGCAGTTCTGGGGCAGCAGCAGGATCCATAGGGATTGCAAAGAACAGGAAGTTGCTCTGCTGCCCTGAGGGCTATAGTTCAGCCATAGAGCACATAAGTGCAGTTCAAGGAGGTGGAGCCCTTAGGGGCTGACCCATTTCTGAGCAAATATGAGACATACAGAAACATACCTGGGGACAAGTACAGAAGGCTAATATATACTTCTGCCACTTACTAGCTGTATGACAGAGAGCGAGTAAGGGATCCCCTCAATGTCTTAGTCTCCTCATATGTAAAACAGAGATAATAATAATGTCATTATTGTTGATATAAGGATTGAATTAATATACTTTGAAACATCTGTTGTGTTATGGCTATTGTTTATGTTACTTTTTTAGTAGTTTAAGAAATAATTCAGAAAAATATAAAACATGGATGAAGGAAATTGAAGATGATTCAAAAAATGAAAAGATATCCCCAACTGTTAGATTGGAAGATTTAATATTCTTAAAATATTAAAAAAATAAAACAGGAGTTCCCATCCTGGCGCAGGAAAACAAATCTGACTAGGAACAATGAGGTTGTGGGTTCGCTCCCTAGCCTCACTTAGCAGGATAAGGATCTGGCGTTGCCATGAGCTGCAGGTTGCAGACACAGCTCAGATATGGCATTGCTGTGGCTGTGGCGTAGGCTGGTGGCAACAGCTCCCATTAGCCCCCTTGCCTGGGAACCTCCATATACTGCAGGTGCAGCCCTAAAAATACAAAAAAGAGCAAAATAAATAAATAAAACAAAAACAATCTAGAGATTTAATGAAATTCCTGCTAAAATAACAATGGCATTTTTTAACAGAACTAGAACAAATAATTCTAAAATTTGCATGGAACCATAAAAGAGCCCAAATTACCAAAGCAATCTTGAGAAAAAAGAATAAAACCTGGAGGTATCACTCTCCAAGACCTCAGACTATACTACAAAACTATAGTAATCAAAACAGCATATGGGAGTTCCTGTTGTTGCTCAGTGGTAACAAACCCAAGTATCCCTGATGATGCAGGTTTGATTCCTGGCCTTGATCAGTGGGTTAAGAGTCCCATGTTGCCATGGGCTGTGGTGTCAGTCACAGACATAGCCCAGATCCATGTTTCTATGGCTGTGGCATAGGCCAGCAGCTGCACCTCTGATTGGACCCTTAGCTGGGGAACTGTCATGTGTCTCAGTGCAGCCCTAAAAAGACCAAAAAAAAAAAAAAAGCATAGTAGTGGTACAAAATCAGACATATACATCAATGGAACAAAATAGACAACATTATAATAAACTGACACACTTATGGCTATCAATCTATAACAAAGGAGGCAGGAATAGATAACGGAGAAAAGACAATCTCTTTAAGAAGCGGTGATGGAAAAACCAGACAGCTACATATAAAACAATGAAATTAGAACATTTCCTCACAACATATATAAAAGTAAATTCAAAATGAACTAAATACATACATATAAGATCTGATCTGAAAGCATAAATATCCTAGAAGAAAACATAGTCAGAATACTCTTTGACACAAATTGTACCAATATTTTCTTTATCTGTATTCAAAAGCAAAACAAAGTAAAAATAAACAAATGGGACATAATTAAAATTAAAATATTTGCACAGCATGGAAGACATCAAAAGACAACCTACAGATGAGAGAAGATATTTGCAAATGACATGAGCAACAAGAGGTTAATATCCAAAATATATAAATAGCTCATACAACTCAAAAATCAAAAAAATAAACCACCCAATCAAAAAAATGGGCAAAAGACCTGCACAGATATTTTTCCAAAAAGACATACACATGGCTAATAGGCATATTAAAAGATACTCAACATTGCTAATCATTAGAGAAATGCAAATCAAAATAACGAGATATCACTTCACACCTGTCAGAATGGCTATCATCAAAAAGTCTACAAATAACAAATTGCTGATGGGGACGTGGAGAAAAGACAATCCTTACACACTGTTGATGGGAATGTAAATTGGTGCAGTCACTATAGAAAAAAGTATGAAGATTCCTCAAAAATCTAAAAGTAGAATTTCCATTTAGTCCAGCAATTACACTCCTGGATGTATATTCAGAAAGAAACCAAAAACACTAATTTGAAAAGATACATGCACCACGGTGTTTATAATAGCACTATTTATAATAGCCAAAACATAGAAGCAACCCAAGTGCCCACCAACAGACAAATGGATAAAGATGTGGGGTATGTGTGTTGTGTGTGAGATGGAATATTACTCAGCCATTAAATATGCGGAATCTACTGAAAAATGATACAAGAGAGCTTATGAAACAGACTCAAAGACTTTAAAACCAAATTTATGGTTACCAAAGGGGAAATATGTGGGGGGGGGGGATTAGGGGGTGGGATGGTCTTAGCACACTACTATATAAAAAAAGGGATAAGTAACAATCACCTGCTGTATAGCATAGTGTAACCTCCTCAGTACTATGTAGTAACCTACATGGGAAAAGAACCTAAAAAGAAATGGATATATGTATATGTATAAGTGATTCATTTTACTGTACACTTGAAACTAACACAACTTTGTAAGACTCCAATAAAATTTATTTTAAAAAATTATAAAATTATGAAATTATGCCACTTGAAACAATATGGATGAATTTTGAGAATATTATGCTCAGTGAAATAAGCCAGAGAGAGACAAATAATGTATGATGTGACTTATATGCGGAATCTGAAAAATAATCCAAATGAATGTATACATACAAAACAGAAACAGACTTACAGATATTAAAAAAGTGGTTACCAAAAGGGGGAAGGAAGAGGGAAGGGCCAAATTAGAGGTATGGGATTAAAAGATACAAACTACAACATACAAAATCAATAAGCAACAACAATATATTGTATAACATGGAAACTATAACAAGTGCTCCAGTGGCATAATAGGATGGCACATGACTTAATATGGAATCTACAGCCACTATCTTATAATAACTTTTAATGGAGTAAAATACTGATAACTATGCAGTATACATGCAACTAATATAATATTGTAAATCAACTATACTTAAATTTTTTTAAATTCCAAAAAAAGGAAGAATTCAGAATCTCATGATACCTATAGAGATGGTACAATATAATGGAAAGATCAGAAACAGGAGTTTTTAACTCTATTACTGGCTGCATGACTTGAGGCAACTTGCATAAATTCTCTCAGCCACAGTTTCCTTATCTATAAAACAACTATAACAAATCTTTTATCATAATGAAATATCCAAAATATTAAATAATAGCAACAAAAATTTACTGAGCACTGGCTATGGTCCAATCACTGGTCTAAGGGTTTTAATGAATTAACACATTTAATTCTTCCTTACCAGAAGACTATGAGGTAGCTAAAATTATTACCTCTGTTTTGCAAAAAAAAGCTAACCACGGAGTTCCCGTCGTGGCGCAGTGGTTAGCGAATCCCACTGGGAACCATGAGGTTGTGGGTTCGATCCCTGCCCTTGCTCAGTGGGTTGGCAATCCGGCATTGCCGTGAGCTGTGGTGTGGGTCGCTTGGATCCTGCGCTGCTGTGGCTCTGGTGTAGGCCGGTGGCTACAGCTCCGATTCGATCCCTAGCCTGGGAACCTCCATGTGCCGGGGAAGTGGCCCAAGAAATGGCAAAAAGACAAAAAAAAAAAAAATTAAAAAAGCTAACCACACATCATTAAGAGTTGTTTTTCTTTTATGTTATAAAAAATAAATATGTCAGAGTCATCCAAAGGTGTTCTAGTTATTAAGATTGTCCGTTCTATAGTAGACACACTGTCACGATAAATTAAAACAATTATAATAATGACTTCAGAACTTTGAGCTTTAATTTGACTTTAAGAACTATAAATTTTAGGAGATATATTTTAGGTGTTCATATAAGTCTTGAAAAAATGATATATGAACCAACCAAGGAGTGTTATTAGATCATTATTTTTTCATGTAATTTGTTAGCTAAAAATATTAAACCTAAATTTTAGATAATTATTTTGATAATATGGGTATTAGGTAAAAATATCAGTTAAATAAATATCTCCCAAAGCAAAAAAATATTGAAGTAAATATAATTCCATATATTAATTTTTTTTCTTTTTCAGCTATAGCCATGGCATATGAAAGTTCCTAGGCTAGGGAATGAATATAAGCTGCAGCTGTGACCTACACCACAGCTGCAGCAAGGCCAGATTCTTAACCCACTGGGACAAGCCAGGGATTGAACCTGTGTCACACTAGGCCACCAGGGAACTCTCTTAAATTTTATATTATTTATGGTCTTAGAGGTCATAATCTACATAAGGTAAATTTAATCATAAATTGGTCTAAAATAGTCCCTAAAATAATTTTAATTATCATTAACTTTTTCCCTACTTCCTTTGAGCAACATTTATTACAACAAAATTATCCTAAGGAGAAAGGAGACAATAATCTTAATATTTATTCTAACCCAATTTGAATTTTCTCTCCTCCTTTCTGTAAACATACAAACATGTAAGGCATTTTTGCTACTTTTTGTTCAGAAAAGTACTTCCTATTAATACATTAAACACAAAATAGACAACACATTAAACTTCGTATTTATAAGCTTTTTTTTTTTTTTTTGCTAACTGCTTTGCTGGCACTAAAGCTACAGAAGCTAATGCCAAATTCTCTATTTTAAAGCAGCTTGTACAGACTGCCATTTTTCTATTTGAATTTAAATTTTATACTGAGGAACATGTTATTAAGAATCAGATGTGATTAATATTAAAGATTTTAATACTATTGTGAGTTTGGAAGTACTCCGCTCTCCTGACACCAGCACCCTGGGGTGACTCACACAGCTGACTGCGGAATACATTACTAGGATCCCGTACACAGGCCTGGCATTCTGTCATATTCATTCTTTTCTTAGCACAAATTTGTAGGTCTCTGTGATATGAAGATATTGGTAGTTCTGCCTGTACTCAAATGAAGTGATATTGAATTTCTATTATGCATGTGCCTTGGAAACCTCACAGCTCTCCATAAAGATTTTATTCACACAGCAGATTTGTTATGACTTAGATAGTTTCAGACAATTTTAGATTTGAATGGACATGGCAGGATCTGACAGTATAAAAGAAATATCAGGAAAGAGAAACATGTAGAACCAAATGATATATTAAGCAACCTACAGAACAAAGCAAACTGGATTGTAGTAAACAAAACCAGAAAGCAGATCTTTCAAGGACCTCTCCCGGGGGCTAATCTTTTCATATTGCATATATGAATTGGTGATGGAACTTGTCAACTCCTTTCATTCTACAAATTAAGTTTTGATAAAGCCTTGTTCCTTATATAACCTTCATATTTTTGAAATAAATTGTTCATAATAAGACAGATTCTAGTTTTCATTTATTTTCCCAATGGTCTAGGACACACATACAAAATGGAAAATAAAAACAATTGCAAACATGCATTTATTCCTCAACTAGAATTTAGATGATTTAATTGGAAAAAGAATAAGATAATTTTTTAGTGGAAATAAAAAATATGGACCTCAAATAATGGTAAATTAATTCATGGCAAAAGGGAGGGGGAGAAAAGATTTAATAGATTTAGGACAAAAAAAACCCAAATTTAATACAAAGTCTCAATTATTGAGAGTGTACTATGCATCAGGCATAATTTAGTGACTTCAGAAATAACACTGAACGATGCTGACAATATCCTTTATTTCATGAAGCTTATTTACTAATGGAGAAAACAGTTAATAAAGAAGTAAATAAATTAGAGAAAGAATAATGCCAGGTTGTAATAAATGCTCTGAAGAATAATATAAACTTGACTAGTGGGACAGCTACTTTATCTTTGGTGACTAGAAAAGATCTTAAAGAAGAGATGATATGAGCTAAGATATGAATGACAATAAGAAGGTAGCCCTGAGGGTAGGCCATTCTGCATTGACATACAGCAAATACAAGTCCCCTCTTTTGCTATATTCCTATGAGATTTCTTCTTAGCACACATATTTTCATTCTTTAAAGATAATTCGTGTCTTGAAGGTAGGGAAATTCTTCAAGAAATTAAAACTAGAACTACCATATGATCCAGCAATCCCACTTCTGGGCAAATGTAAGAAGAAATTATCATCCAAAGCAAAAGAAATTATTGTCTTAAAGATATGTCTGTCCTCCCATGTTCGCTGAAGCATTATTCACAATAACCAAGGTATGGAGATAACCTAAAGTCTGTTGATGGATGAATTTATTAAAAAGTTATTAAAGTTATTATATCTATATATACACATATATATGTAATAAAAACAGTATTTTACACATATCAAACACACACACATACAAATGCAGTGAAATATTATTCAGCCTTAAAAGGAAGGAAATCCTGACATTTGTGACAACATGGATAACCTGGAGAGCATAATACCAAGTGAAATAAGTCAGACAAAGTCAAACACTAAATTGTGGTATCATTTGTATGGGGAAGCTTAAAAAAAGATAAATATGTGAGGTGATGGCTACATTAATTTAGTACATTATGGGAACATTTTCATGATGTATACATATATCGAATCACATTATGCACTTTCAGTATATTATAAATTTGTCAATTATACCTCAATAAAGCTAAAAAAATAGTGTACATATTAACATACATGCACAAATATTTCACTTTTAGAAGAAAAGTTGGACAGAGATTAAGGGAGAAAGAAGAAAGAAAGAGAAAGGTAAATATGTAGTAGCTATATTGGGAGAAGCCAAAACACATATGTACAAATAGATATTAAAAACCGGATATACCTATGCAAAAATCAAGATAAAGAGCACATTTAATCAATCATGTACTTTTGGAAACTTTAGTTCTGACTCTAAATTAATTTTTTAACCATAGTCATTCTCTAATTTTACAAATCATGTTAATGCATTTGATTTCTTTAAGCATCCATTTTATGTGAATTATTCAATATAACCTCAACATCACATAACTTTTACAGAAATATTTTGAGAACTGCACCCTCAGCGCTCTACTCTGCTTCAGCCCAACTTCCCTAAGTTCCTATGATATTCAGATGCCCTCATGTTGCAAAGGAGGACACAAAAAGGATACAATGTATTATTTCATACTAAGATGTTAGCTATTTATTTATAATATTTGAATAAAAAGTGAAAGAAAAGGTAATTGTTGTTTTTTTTTGGTTGTTTTTTGTTTTTGTTTTTGTTTGCTTTTTAGGGCCACACCCACGGCATATGGAGATTCCCAGGCTAGGGGTAAAATTGGAGTTACAGCTGCCAGCGTACACCACAGCCACAGCAACACCAGATCCAAGCCTCGTCTACGAACCACAGTATAGCTCACGGCAACGCCAGATCCTTAAACACTGAGCCAGGCCAGGGACTGAACCCTCAACCTCATGGTTCCTAGTTGGATTTGTTTGCACTGTGCTACAATGGGAACTCCAAGAAAAGGTAATTGTTAATGCAGAATAGCATATGTCTACATACAGCATTTCAATCATCCAGTAACCTTGGTAGAGAAGATACTTCTAAGTAAAATGCAATTTATTCTCCTTCAAATAACACCATTATTCATCCTACATGTCAACTTGGCTTTGAGTGTAAATTTGGGATAGATTCTGATCCGGAAACTTTCAGATAACCATCATCGGCCTGGGGGACCTCTAAAATGCCCAAGTTGGTAAATAAATTCAAATGTGAATTAAATGGAATCTACAATATACATCTGAAGCTGCCTTTACATTCAAGGAATTGTTGTAACATTAATTTTCTGTAAGATTTTGATGGCAAGGATGACACATATCCCAATCACATCTTTTTTTTTGGTGGGGGCAGCGGGCACACTTGCCACATAGAGAAATTCCTGGGTCAGGGATCTAATCTAAGCCACAGCTGCAACCTATACCACAGCAATGCCATATTCTTTTTTTTTTTTTACATGTACACATTCTATATTCTCACATTATCATGTTCCATCATAAGTGACTAGACATAGTTCCTAATGCTACACAGCAGGATCTCATCGCTAATCCATTCCAAAGGCAATAGTTTGCACCTATTAACCCCAAACTCCCAATCCACCCCACTCCCTCCAGCAATGCCAGATTCTTAACCCATTGAGCCTCAGCAGGAACTCCAGTCATGTCTTATTTCTATTCCTACCAACACAGGATTTGAAAGTATCAGTGAAAAATTACATTGGATAAGTTAAATAGGGAAGGAAGCCTTTTTCAAGACTCTTAGAATAAGGGAAAGAGACTGAACTCAATTCAACTGAAACAAAAAAGGAGAGAGATATTAAGTACTTGGGTACGCTAGAGGAAAAGTGCTAGACAATGTTAGGGAGGAGGGTGGTTATTCTGATTCGGCCATCTATGGCTGCTAATTGGCACTTATCAAAGTTAGGCCCCTACTGTCCCACAAAGACTGGAAGATAGGGATGCTTTCTTTCTTTTTTTAAATTCAAACCTTAGATTCTTCTTTGGAGTAAAGCAGGCTTTTTTACTATTTATAAGGCTATTTCTGAGTTGCAAAATTCTGTTTTTTAGGGACATTATATTTTGATAATTATATGCCAAAGAGATGGCTGCCAGGTCATTGAGAAAGACATTCCAGTTGTGAAACTGGCAAGAGCTAGGAGAACATATCAAAAGGTTAGATGAAGAATTTACAGCTGAAAGTTTTCTAGAGTAAATGCTCCATGAAAAGGAAGGGTCAGAGACCTATAAATAGGAAGAACTCTAAAAGTTTAGTCAAGCTGAATGTAGTACTTGCTCAATAAATATTTCCTGAACAAATTAATGAATTTACCTTGTAAATATTTTAGGAACCTAGCTAGACTTTGAAATCTTTCAACAAAAACATACACAAATTAGTCATTATAAAAGAATTATCCCTCCCCCTTAGAGTATTAATTTCAAAAGTCTAAATCTAAAACTTTCACAAAATTCTATTTTCAAATATTGTAATACTCAGCATATAGTATATACTGTGGTAATTTATAGCACAAATACATACACAGTGTCAGAAGTACAAACCTTTTTGGGATTTCTGTTAAATGCTTGCTTATATTTAGCCCTTCTTTTTTCTTCCTTGCTCTACTGTGTTAACTGGGGATGGGAATGGGGGTTGGCATCCAATTATAAGATGTTGTAGGACTAGAGTGATGTCAACTCTCATTTTGAATGAATTATTTTTCTAAAAAAGTTAATGGAGAGGAAGAAACTCACTTTATTAAAGTGATCACTCAAGTCAAGAGTATTTTATTTACCCTTCTCCACTGAGAACTATGCCCAATTACTTAATTAAATCTGAAATTACCAAATAGAGTATACTCTCCAGGGTTCAGATAGTTAAAACTTGCATTTCCCATTCAAAATTCAAAGAATAGGAGTTCCTGTCATGGCTCAGTGATTAACAAACCTGACTATTATCCATGAGGATGCAGGTTTAATCCCTGGCCTCACTTAGTGGGTTAAGGATCTGACATTGCCATGAGCTATTGTGCAGGTCGTAGACTTGGGTCAGATCCTGCCTTGCTGTGGCTGAGGTGTAGGATGGCAGCTCAGATCTGATTCGACCTCCCAGCCTGGGAACCCCCTTATGCCATGTGTGTGGCTCTAAAAAGACAAAAAAAAAGAGTATATGTTTATTTTGCAATGTTAAGACCCCCCACCCACCGCCATAATCCAGTTTCTTAGAATGAGAGTTGACCTGATAGTAGGACAAGGAAAGGGTCTCAAAAAACCCTAAGAATGTACAGTCTCCTTCCTGCCTGAATTCCATGGAACAGAACCCCATGTGCCAGGACCTTTAAGCTCTTACCTCCTAGAACTGCAATGGAGAAGAAATTATGGTAATCTCAAAATCCTACTGATGCTCAAAGACATCATCAACTGAAAAAAAAAAAAAGAGTAAATGCAGATTTATTTTTTGTATTTAGAGGAACTTGGCTTTATATGAATAGGTCTCTTGTGGGGAGTCTTTCAAAGCTAGGGACTTCAAAGCTATCACAGAATGGGTTAATCAAGAGTGGGGAAATGGAATTACCACCATTCAGTCAAGCTAAACTTATCTTTTTCTTTAAAGAGCAAGCAAATGCTCATCTTTTAGTTCCTGACCATCCTACAGTTGAACATGGGTTTGTGAGACAATTTTGCTTGCAAGCTATTTCATGTAAATCACAATGGAAAGAATTTCCAAACAGCTACTGGTAGCATTTGATACAGAGTATCATCTTTCCTTTTGTTGCAAATCTTAGGTTTTGAGCATTAAAACACACCTATTCAATACAAAACAGATAACAACAACAAAAAAAAGCAGCCTGGTTATATAGAGTTGTGTAGAAAGAAAACTAACTGGACTTTCTTACTATTAAAAACAGTAAGAAAAATGCTCTCTACACTGATTAAACTTCTTTAAAATTAGTAGAAATCATCTATAGGCTTAGAAACTAGTAGGAGATGGAAGTGGTGGGTTTTTATTTCCACCAAACTCACACACCATGGCTATCAATATCTGTAAAAATAAATCACATGGAATGGTTAGAAATGAATATGTGGAAATTCAATAAGCTTGCGGGAAAAAAGGTCATGTCTTCCAGCTTCATAATTTGGTGGAATATTACTACTACTAATAATAGTAATAATAGAACTTAATCAGAAAAATCATACACAAGTGCTTATACAGCAGCCTGGGTAGGGGATAGATAGACACTATCTTCCTAAATTATGGTGACTATGTGATATCTTCAGTCTTTCAAGTGATCTTCATGAAGGATGAAATTGAGTTTAATAACAGTTCATAAAGACCACTGAGGATGACCAAGAAAAGGAAAGAAAGACAAGCATCCATTGGGTATATTACTGTTAGAACTGCAATGGAATTATAATGAAAATGGTAGGCGTATGACAATGTAATATATAATCAAAAAGTATATGGATATTATCATTTTGTATATTTTAATTATGAATGTTTGTAGTTTATTATTTGTAAATATATTATTTATTATTAATAGAATATAAATGAAAAATTAAAGTGGAAATAGAACAGAGGTCCTGTGCCTGGTACTTACTCCATGTATGTTTTATTAGTTAGGGTAAAGGCTAAACTACAGTAATAGAGACCCAAAATTTTCACTGGCTTAAATAAAATTTTATTTATCTCTTACATAACAGTCCATTACATTACAGGAGTAGTCCTGACTGGTTGTCTGGCCCTTCTCCACAAGGTCATTGGAGGGCCAGTTTTTTTCTATTGTTGCTCTACCACACCACACGTGCTGTCCTCATTTGAACACTCAAATCTGTGTCCCTACCACATCTGTGTTCAAGCTTGTGAGAAGGGAGAAGAGATAAGCCAGCATATGCCACTTTGTCTTTTAAGGAAAGACCTAGAAACTTCACACCTCACTTCTGCTTATACCCCAATACCTCAAACTCAATCCCATGGCCACTCCTACTACATTAGTCTAATAGGGCTTCCATAACAAAGTATCATAGACTGAGTGGTTTAAACAACAGAAATTCATTCTAGCCTTCTGAAGGCTAGAAGTCTGAGCTTAAGGTACCAACAAGGTGGGTTTCCTCTGAGACCTCCCTTCATGACTTATAAATGACTGTCCTCTAGTGTCATCACATGGTCTTTCCTATTTGCTTGTCCTACTTATATGGACACCAGTCATATTGGCTTAGGGCTCATGCTAATGCCTTCATTTAACCTTAATTACCTCTTAAAAAACCCAAATCTCCAAAAACAGTCACATTCTGAGGTACAAGGATAAGAATATCAACAGATAAATTCTGAGAGGACACGATTCAGCCCATAATACCCAGCTTCAATGGAGACTGAAAAATAGTTTGTAGTTGGGTGGCCATTTAGCTAAGTACAACTTTACTTCTACTTCTAAAAGGAAAGAAAGGAGAATAGATATTGAGGAATATTTAGAAACATCTGTTACATTATTGTAGAATTAATAAGTACAACACCAAGTGTATAGTATATAAAAACTCACCAAAAAAAAAGAATGGAAAGTATATGTGACTGTTTAGGAAACTCAAAAGCAGTTGAGCCTCAAGACAGAAATCCTGTTTTAAAACAATGGCCTGTTTGTATTAAACTAACTCAATTTTAGGAGTAATATGACTATTTCAAGTGTGGAGAGCATAAATTAAGATAAATATAGTAGGAGAAACAGATTTCTCAGAATGTTATAACCAGTCTCCTTTGACCACCACAAAAAGAGTACTTAATTAAGCCGTTTATAAAAGAATTTATTCAATGCAATCACTTCCCTTTTTTAGTTAAATGTTTGATCATATGTGCCATGCATAAGATTTTCCCTTCATCTAAAAATAAAGAAAACAAAAGGATTTTACTAAATGAAAGAAAGTCCCATAGTTTATGTAAACTTGATGTATGAGCAAGTTATTTTAGGGGTTTGTTGTTTACAAAAATTATCAGGTACACATAAGACGATGGAAGATGGCAAACAAGACTCTTCTGAATTATTAAGCAGAAAAGATTCTGGATAAATTTTGGTGTTTTAAAATAAATGCTCAAATATTTTCAACAATTTTTTTAAATTCCTCCACAAAGATACATCTGAATTATAAATCAGAAACTTGCATATAACCTTCAATTCTTGTTCTCAATTCCCATGGCGATTCTATACCGTGAAACCATAAACATGTGAGCACAGTTACAAATGGTTAATTTATGAAATTTATTTGAGTGGCTATTTGCTGGTTCCCTTCTACTGTGACTCATGTTTGGGTACATGCTAGGAGCACCCATTGCCTTTTACTTTACACATAGAGGAAGAAAATGGGAGCATAAGGCAATTTTACTAAGAAATATTGTGATTAAAAAATAGTTATACAGCAAAAAACAGTTGCAAACACATAGTATCATTCATTGCTAATGAGTTAAAAGGATACCACAGTGCATGTATAAATCACTATAGAGTATCTCGCAGTTTATTTAAATTCATAGTGCCTCATTATAACTGAGCTATGCACCTTTAGGTCTGAGTTGATTAGGAATGCGATAGCTCAGAATAGCTTTTAATTCAGAGAAACATGGCCTGACCTTTACCATAATCCTGTGTGAAACACACTATAGTTTAGACATTAATAATGATGTTACCTCTTTTTCATAGTGGTGAGATGCTACTTAAAATTTGGTATTATTAGTTAACAGGCTTGAGCCAATATATCAAAACCAAATTACCCTTCTGTGTATAACTACAGTACTTAATTCTGAGTTCTTCATCTCTCATAACTATTACTTCCTCTTTAAAAATGCTAAAAACCAAAATGTAATAGTGTCAAGTCATAGCAATAAGTCACAGATACAAACTAAAGGCACTCCTCCTTACTCCCCGTGGACTGCCACTGTATGCTGTTAAGGATCGTGCTTCATGATATACGTTTTAACAGCTAAGGCATTGCTTGTCTTTGACTTTTGTCTCTCAATTTAAGAATGCCATTCCCTTAAATCACCTTCTGGTAAATCAACTAGCACAAACAATAGAACTTTCTTACCATTCTCATTCAGATGCAGTAGAAAATACAAATCGCCAGGTTGAATATACATTTTCTTTTAAAAAATGTTTTTTGTGTTTATCTCTATAAATACAGTAAATAATATGGTAATACAGTTACAGAGTTTAATTGATCTAAATATTACCAAGGCTCATAAGGAAAAATAACATTCCTCTGCATCATCCATTTTCACCCCTTTTCAACCTTTGTTTCCTACTCTCTCAAGTCAACTCATTTTGGCTCTCCTAGATGTTTCCTCCAGTAATGTTAACTCATATGGCTAAAAAATGTGTTTATAATGCTAAATAAATGTCAATGTTCCGGTTGCAGATGTTACATTTTGAATTTCTATGATAAAAAAAATAGGATAGAACCCTTTTAGAACATTATATCCCCTTGTATGGAAACAAAATATAAGAACAAAAAAGAAGAGGAAGGGAAAGTCCAGTACCTTCCAAAACACTCCCTGGAAATTGTACACACTACTTCCATTTAAATCCCCTAAGCAACATGTAATCATATGGCCATGCCTACTTTCAAGGAGATGGGAAATTGAGGTCTTTTAGGAGTTCTATTACTAAGAAATGAGGAACAGTATTGTGGGTTACTGAGAAAGGATAAACCAGAGATACCAGTTGTGAGGAGTTGCCTCTCTTTAAAAAAAATGTCCTTATTTCTTATTCTCTCACACTTGACTGAAAGATTGGCTTGGAAATAAAACCAGATTTAAATGTTTTTAATAGAATTTTAAAGATGTTTCATAGTTTTTGAAGCTTTAGGGTTGATACTGAGACGTCCAAGTCTGCTGTGATTCCTAATTCTTTATCGATGATTCTTTCGTACCTCACTCTGGGAGCTTTTAAGATAGTCTCTTTACTCCAGTATCCTAAAATATCACACTGTCATGCATTATGTGGGTTTGGTTCTAGTCATTTATTACACTCAGCTCTAAGAGGGGCTTTCAATCTGGAGATTAAAGTTCATCAATTCTGGAAAATATTTTTTGCCTTAACTTCTTTGACATTTTTCTCTCCTTCTGAAAGTTGGGCCCTAGCATCAGTCAAAATGAGTTGTACTCCAAAAAGAAAAAAAAGAAAGAAAGAAAAAAAAGAAAGAAAGAAAGAATGCCATTTAAAGTAACATGCATGCAGATAGAGATTATCATATTAACTGAAGTTAAATCAAAAAGAGAAAGAGAAATACTCTATGATATCACTTATACGTGTAATCTAAAATATGGCACAGGAGTTCCGGTTGTGGCTCAGGGGTTAACGAATTTGACTAGGAACCAGGACGTTGCGGGTTCCATCTCTGGCCTTGCTCAGTGGGTTAAGGATCCAGCATTGCCATGAGCTGTGGTATAGGTTGCAGACATGGCTTGGATCCCGCATTGCTGTGGCTCTGGCGTAGGCCGGCAGTTATAGCTCCGATTCAACCCCTAGCCTGGGGACCTCCATGTGCCGCGGGAGTGGCCAAGAAATGGCCAAAAGACAAAAAAAATAAAATAAAAATAAAATAAAATATGGCACAATTGTAGCTATCTACAAAACAGAAACAGATTCACAGACATGGAAAATAGACTTGTGGTTGCCAAGGGGGAAGGGGAAAGAGTGTGATGAACTGGGAGTTTCGGGTTGTTAGATGCAAACTATTACATTTAGAATGGATTAGCAATGAGGCCCTATTATAGTACAGCACAGGAACTATATCCAATCTCTTAGGACAGGCCATGATTGAAGATAATATATGAAAGGGAATGTGTTTGTGTGTGTGTGCGCGTGTGTATACATAGATGGGGTCACTTTGCCGACTCAACATATATATATATTGATTGAGTCACTTTGCTGTACAGCAGAAATTAGCACAACATTGTAAATCAATTATACTTTAATTATACTTTAATACAAAAACAAAAATTAAAAAATGAGCCAATTCAAATATCAGTGGTTTAATAGAGCAAAGGTTTGTTTCTCACTGATACAGTAGATCCAACAGGGACTAACTGAGGGCTTGGTTCTACCTGGTCCTTACACAGAGATTAAGGTAACAGTTTCCACCCTCCCCTAAGGATCTCAAGATCTCAGCAAAGGCAACACTGCAAGTCAAACACTGGCTATGGAAAACATCCACTGAGAAGTAACTTGCATTTCTATACATTTTTTATCAGTCACAGAAAGTATCATGTCCATGTCTAACTGCAAAAGTGTGGAAAGGTGCAATCTCACAAGGTCCTTTAAAGGAAGATAACCAGAATATTGACTTAACAACTTTCAAGACTCTAACAGGTCTCCTAGAAGGATACTCTATTTTGCTTTTCATTTTCTCTCTTTTTCTTTTGTTACTGAGACTCGGCTTATGTCAGATAAAGTGCACACAATTTAAGTATATATTTTGATAAACTTTTGAATACTTATATATATCTATGTACCACAATCCATTCAAAATATTAAATATTCCCAACACCCCAAAGACTTTGTCCTGGGCTTGCTCAGTTAGTACTCCCTGATAAGAGATAATCAGTAATCTGACTTCTATCATCACAGATTAATTTTTCCTGTTTTGAACAACATATAGAGAGAATCATATACTCTTTTGTGTCTAAAGTCCTTCACTCAGTTATATATTGAGATGCATCAATAACATTGCATGCAACAAATGGTTTTATTTCAGTGTGCATTTGATTATATGAATATAATAACTTTTACTTATTCATTCAACTGTTTTTGGACATTTAGGTTATTTCTAGTCTTGGGCTATCATGAACAAAGCTGCTTAATCTTTACTGTATGAGTATTTTAGCAGACAACAATAAAAACTGAAGAGAATTTATTAACTTTAATGAATTTCAATTTTTAATGTTTTAAATAGTTTATTAGTTCTCTGTGCATTTTAAGAAATTTTTGATTATCCAAGATATTAATATATTCTTCTAAATTTCCCTGCAATCTCTTATATTTTATTGTTTACATTTAATTGCATGATTCATCTCAATTTCATTTTGGTGTATAGTGTACAGTTGGGGTCAAGATTTTTTTTTCATTTAGATAAATAAAAGGCATAATTTACTAAGGCTTTTTTACAAGCATATTTTCAGTGATGCCCATTTTTTGTAAATCAGATGATCATGCATTCTGCAATCTGCTATATCTTCAGCCTTAATTTTCTTTCCTGGATGATTTCTTCAACTTGATATTCTAATCCATTTATGTTTATATTTTTAATTTGTTATCACATCTTAATTTTAAAGAGAGCACTTTTGTTCTCTGATTATTCCTTTTATATTGTAGACTGTTTTTAATTCAAGGATATATTATATTCTCTTATCTATGGATCTTATATTTGTTGGGATTAATTACATTTTTTCAACCTCCTGAATGGGTTCAGCCTCTTCTGAATTCTTATGTTCATTTTTTTTTTTTTTTTTGGTCTCTGGTTTTCATATAAGCGATTTTCTCAACTATCTAGGGATCAGATCATTGGCTTTCCCATTCAGTACCCATAAAGCTGACTAGAATTTTACTTTAGGTGAGAAGAGCTTATCAGCTAAAGGGCCTCGGTGTAGGATTGCTGAATTAATATCCTACTAGATTTTCTCGGCTTTTCCAGTTTCTGAAGAGAAGTTTTCCACTCTACATCCATAGAGAGAGGAACCAATGACTTGTGTATAGCACCATCTTGCTCCACCATGCCCTCTATCTCTAAATCCTAATCTGTTTCATTATCCCAGAAGAAAGAGATCTCTGCTGGAGCTGAGGAGGGAGTAATGTTCATCGTTGGGAGTCAAGAAATAAACAAGTCACCCATCGCTTTGGATAACCAACTTGCTTCAACTCCCCCACCACTATATCCCATATTTCAATATGCCCTTGTTGCCAATTCCAAGATCATGTGGGATAAATCGGATTGTTGCTTGATTGATCTTCTCTACAAATGTAAACTAAAATTTCAGGTTTTTCTAGTTTGCTTAGTGAGCTGCCACTTGTCTATTTTAGTTATATAAAAGTATCAGGTTGCTCTCCATTATCCACTATTTTCTGTCCCCACATCCCTAGCAATTCTATTTTGCCTTAGGAGTTTATGGGTTTTGTGTGTGTGTTTGTTTGTTTGTTTTGATTCTTGCCATCATTTTAGTGGCGTTTGGGTAGAAAACCATATTGTCTACTTTCCTTGTCTGATTCAGATTCACTGTTGGCTCTCTTTGATGCAAGATAAATTACATTTTGGAAGCAAACAAAAAACAAATGAGTTGTTTCTGTTAAGTTGAAAGTGAAAAATAATTAATTTTGCTGCCTAAGTTCAACAAATTTTATCTATTTTTTTCTTTCACACTTAGAAAGCACTGCACACATTTTGCAAAGAGCAACCCTCAAATACTCACAATTAATTCAAAATATATGACTTTATTTTTAAATAAATATTTATAAAATATTTATATTTTAATAATTTAAATTACATTTAATAATATAATTTCTTAATTTATATTTTTAATAATTGTCATTTTTCTAAGCTTCCAATAGAATATTTCTTTTCTAAGTCTCCTTAGACACTGAATTTGGGCATTGTCTGTTAAAATTTCTATTTAAGTCTGGCTTTCAAATAGAGTAAGAGGGAGGCTGGCAGAGGAACCCAGCTTGGCTACTTACAAAAGAAAGCTGTCATTCCCCACTCCTGTCTCTCATAATCACCTCATTATACTAATGAAAAATTAGGTCCAAAGAATAAGTAGGTTTTTCTTGATAACATAACCAGTTGAACCAGAAAACTACTAATCTGTCTTAGAATCCCAGCCCTCCATTTTTTTTCCTCTTTCCCAATTATTTTGACTAGTATTCCCAGAATAATGTTAAGTAATAGCAATAGTTTCTATAGTTACATCATTCGTATCTCCAATATAAATGTCTCTTGTAGTATCAACTAGTCATGATTCAGCTTTGGGGTTGAAAGGCACATGTTTAGCATGTTAAAATGCTATCAATTTGCTCATGAAGAATCATTTAAATCAAAAATGATACTGAATTTTCAGCATCTATGGAGAAAGATAATATGATCTTCTTTCACATGTTAAATTATGTTAACAGAATTTTTATGTTAAACTATCTTTGCATTCCTGCCACGGAGTTCAGTTGGTTGTGTTAGAATATGTTTAACATGTTGCTAAAATCTATTTGCTAATGTTTTAAGGATATTTTTATTGGCATTTATTGGTACATTACACTGCTTTTGCTCTATTTTTGCAAGTTTCATTGTTGATGTCTCGCTGGATGTATTAAAGAATTTTGAAACATCATTTACTTAACTTTGAAACATTTTGAACAGAAAGAGTTTGTACATTAGTTTGAATTTTGGTAAATTTCATCCATAAATATACTGTGATATTTTAGGAGATAGAGTTAGTCTTTTGACAAATGGTCCCTGTCCTTATATAATTTGCTTCTGTGGGTTTTAAGTCTGTTAAGCATACATTTTGAGAAGTTTTTTTTTTTTTCACAAAATCATCCATGTATAAAATATATTAGTATAAAGTAGAATAAAATTGGTTCTTACGGTTCTTTTAATTTTCTTTGCATCTCCAATTGTTTTCTCATTATTATTTCCTATTTTCTTTTGTAATGCCTCCTTTATCACATTTGAGTTCATGTGTATATTCATGTAATTAACAAATGTTTAACTTGGGCTGAAATAGTCATTGTATAAGTAGCTAGAATACAGTGATTGAAAAAAAGGAGGAGAAGAGAAAGACTATACTTTTCCACATTTGCGTGTGTGTCTTTGTGACTTGGGTGGGATAAATAATTAGTATGTTTACAGTGTTTATATATAGCTTCTAAATTTTCTAAAATAAATTTAAATTTCAAAAGTTATAAAATTGCTTAGAGAGGAGGTGTAGAAAGGAGATTAGGTATGAAACTAAGACTTTTTTTGATTAAAAAAACAAGTCTCCATTATTAAATAGATGGTTTTGAGTATAATGGCTAATATTTTTCTTTGGTAACCTATCTCCAGTATTTTTCCCAGACTTTACCTTACAGGTGGATCATCCTTCATAGGATATCTCCTGATATGACTTCTGGTCCTTCTGTAGTTTTCTAGAGTTTTACTGGTTGATCTAGCCCCAAGGTACAGATGCTGACAAATACAAAAATACTGCCATCCCCCTTTATTGTTGAGGATTCATGCTGTCATCCCTCTGCTTAAGCCTTCAGATTACATTTGAAGAACTCTCCCTTCTCTGCATAATAAAAGTGTGTCCTTTGGACTAAGAGGTGGTTTATAATCTCAGTGATCCTCCTTTTTGCTAACTTGACTCTGCTCCACTTATCTTTGGTGTTCATGGGCCCTCTGAGTCTTTTCCATGCCACCCATCAGATCCTTAGCCTATAACTTCTACTCATAGCTTTTACAACGCAGTCCACCTTTATCTTTCAAAAACCCACTGATCCTTTGAAGCATCCTGATAAACCTATATCACTCAGAATCTCACTGCATCCTTCTAAGTCCCCCCGGTTTATTGAGGACGTTAGTACTTGGTAAACTATCTAGATCTTTAGCCCTAGTTTCACCATAAGACAAATTTAATATCCACAGAGGCAATCTATCTATTATTATAAGTCTACCACGACAGAAATCCTGACCTGTGAAATGTCACTTTTCCCATTGTGATAAATATATTATACTAATTAAAGCTTAAATTAATTGACCTTACAAGGCTTTTTTTCCCCCTTCTAGGATGCAGCACCCCTAATTCTTTTGTCCCTCTCACCATCTGTCCTTACCTGCCAGAATCTCATGGTTAATTAAGCCCAGTATTAGCCATTCTGTGAACAGCTGAATATGGACGGAGAATAATCATACCAATACGCCATTCATTCATTGCTACCTGGCAATTCTCCAATTCCATAGAAAATGTGCTTTTCCACTGATCAAGGTATACATTTTACAACTTCTCTATTTTCATATTAGCAATAACTTTGCAATTCACTTTATTCGATAAACTTCTCTGGTTTACTCTTGAGGAAATAAATATATCAGATAAGAATTACCTAATCCACCACCAAGTCTACAATTTACCTGTCACACTTTTTCACTGTTTCTGTCTTCTTGATTCTGCCATATATATTTTTCCTGAGCAAAGATCTGTTTCTGAACATATCATTATCATCCATATTTATACATATAGATGTTCTACATTCATTTTTACCATTTCACATAATTTCTTTGTACAAATATACAGTATTGTATTTGTTCCCTTCTCTGATAATGTGCATATAGAGGACTGAAAACAAATCAATTTCAAACTTTTCAGATTTCAACATTAATCAGATGTCTTCCTTGATTATATACAAAAGTTAAGTGTCATAAATTTTTCTCCTTTGCTTTCTATTTCCCTTTCTTTGAGTAATAATGTTTAGGTTTTCTTTGTCTTTATGCATTTAAGATTTATGGGAATTTTCCCTTGATATGCATTCATGCTCACCAAATAGCAATATAATTTTGCCTGACATGTATCTGCCTTTAAGAAGAGAATCCACTTTAGGCCTCATGAACTTGTCTAATACATTTTTCTCACCAGAAATTAAGAGGCATTCTGGAGACTTCTGTTTCTGGTAAAGACGATGTAACAGGGATGAGATTTACTCTCCTGTGTGAAACAACTAAAATAGAGACAAAGTATATTAAGCAAAGAATGGTAGTTAAGACATTGGAATTCAGGTCAAGAAAGGACAATAAATACTAAAAGATGGGGAGTGGGGGGAAGATGAACCCTGCTATTACCCTAACTTATTGCCTGGAGAAAGTTTCTAGGTTACAACTTTAGGCAGATAAATACATCCAATCGAGATCCCTAAAAAGACATGTGGAAGAATGAAAGGTAGAATGATATGTGAAGTGATGATGGCTGAAAATTTTTCCAAATATGATTAAAATTATATATCACTAGGCTATAATATTTAGCTAATCCAAAACACATTAAAGATTAAGAAAACTACACCATTGGAGCACAGAGGAGCAAGACATGGTGCTTACCTTCTCCCATAAACACATCCAAAAAAAAAAAACTATATGTAGAACAATTTTCACAGAACAGCTACTGAACACTGGCAGAAAACCTTAAACCTCCAAAAATGGCAAGATACCCACACATAACTGGATAGAACAAAGGGGAAAAAAAGGGAGAGAGATTAAACCAAAAAAAAAAAAAAAAGGAATCAGGACAGGACCAGCACTCCTGAGAGGGAGCTGTGAAATGGAAAGGAACCTGCACCCTTGGAGGCCACCTAACCATCAGCCAGGACAGAATAGAACTCAAAGCCACAGAGAAAAGCAGAGCAGTCAGACTGAAGAAGGCAAAGCAGAAAGAGAACTGCACAGATCATCAGTACCACAACCCTTGGACACTTATGCAGGGTCTGGATGCTGAGACTCAGGCTCTGGAGGCAGCTCTGGGGAGATGACTAAGGTTAACTGTGTGGAGACAGCCTTAAGAGGCTAGGGAGCAGTATGCCACAGGCTGGGAAGTGGAGCACCACAGCCAAGGGAACCCAGGAGGAGGTCTGGGCCCACAGGAGAAACATGGCACCATTCTTGGGGAGGGCAAGAGGAGGAGGTGTGGGCCACCATAAAAATATTTTTCTTTGCATGTGCATGGATTCTCAGAGGGTGGGGTGCCTCTGTCACAGGCTATGTGTGGCAAGATGCCACTTGCACAGGTTCTTGAGTGGCAAGTCATCTCTTGCTCAGGCTACAGGATGTGGGGCAAACTGCTGCAGCCATCTCAGGCTCCACTAGAGTCAAGACATGGAAAAAACCTAAATGTCCACTGACAGATGAACAGATTAAGAAGATGTGGTATATGTACACAATGGAATATTACTCATCCATGAAAAGAACAAAATAATGCCATTTGCAGCAACATGGATGGAAATAGAGATTTTCTTACCAAGTGAGGTAAGTCGGAAAGAGAAACGCAGATACCGTGTGATATCACTTATATGTGAAATCTAAAATATGGCACAGATGAACCTATCTGTAGAACAGAAACAGACTTACAGACGTGGACAGCAGACTTGTGGTTGCCAAATGGGAGGTGGAGAGATGGGTCAGACAGGGATTTTAGGATTAGTATATGCAAACTATTGCATTGAGAATGAATAAGTAATGAGGTCCTGCTGTATAGCACAGGGAAATATATCCACTCACTTGTGATAGAATATGATAAAGACAATATGAGAAAATGAGTGTATATGTATATATGACTGGATTGCTTTGCTGTACAGCAGAAATTGACAGAACACAAATCAACTGTAATTTAAAAATTAAGGAGTTCCATCGTGGCGCAGTAGTTAACGAATCCGACTAGGAACCATGAGGTTGCAAGTTCGGTCCCTGCCCTTGCTCAGTGGGTTAACGATCCGGCGTTGCAGTGAGCTGTGGTGTAGGTGGCAGACGCGGCTCGGATCCCGCGTTGCTGTGGCTCTGGCGTAGGCCGGTGGCTACAGCTCCAATTCAACCCCTAGCCTGGGAACCTCCATATGCCGTGGGAGCGGCCCAAGAAATAGCAACAACAACAACAACAAAAAAGACAAAAGACAAAAAAATAAAAATAAACATAAAAATAAAAAATAAAAATTAAAATAAATAAATAAATAAATTCCATGGGGGACTTAATAAAAAAGAAAGAAAACTACATAGGAGTCATAATCAAATTGCTTAAAATCAGTGATAAAAAGAAATTTTTTAAGCAGCCAAAGCAAAAGACACTCAACATACAGAGAAATAAAGATAAGGATAACATACTTACTGTCGGAAACAATGCAAGAAAAAAGACAGTGGAGAAAAACCTTTAAGATCTGGGGGGAAATTTTGTCTATAATTTCTTACTGGGTCAAAATATCTTCTAAATATGAAACCATAACAATAACTTTTTAAGATGTATAGTATGTGAAATAGATTTTCATCACCAGATCTGCACTGTAAGAAACATTAAGGGAGGTCTTTCCAACAAAAAGAAAAATATTGTCAGACCGAAATCTAGATCAACACAAAAAAATTAAGACCACCAGAAATGGTAACTACATGGACTTTTTACTATAATTCTCTTTCAAAGACAATTTGTTGTTTAAATAAAAATAGGAATAATATATTTGGCAGTTTAATAACATAGACATAAAATGTATGACAACAATAGCCCAAAGATCAGGAGAGGGGAGATGAATGTAAGTGTTTTAAGGTTATTTTACTGTACATGAATAGCATAATATTACATGGAGATAGAATGTAACAATACGGGGAGTTCCCATCGTGGCACAGTGGTTAACGAATCCGACTAGGAACCATGAGGTTGTGGGCTCGGTCCCTGCCCTTGCTCAGTGGGTTAATGATCTGGCGTTGCTGTGAGCTGTGTAGGTTGCAGACGCGGCTCGGATCCCGTGTTGCTGTGGCTCTGGCATAGGCCAGTGGCTACAGCTCTGATTCAACCCCTAGCCTGGGAACCTCCATATGCCATGAGAGCGGTCCAAAGAAATAGCAAAAAGACAAAAAAAAAAAAAAAGAATGTAACAATACAACTTGCTAAAGATACTGTTTTTTCTCCCTTATATAGTCTTTCCTCTTTGTCAAAATTAACTGACCATAGATGTGTGATTTTATTTCTGAGCTCTCTATTCTGTTCCATTGAGCAATATACCTATTTTTTGTGTCAATATCATGCTGTTTTGGTTACTGTGTCTTTGTAGTATTACCTGAGGTCGAGGAGGGTTATGCCTCCAACTCTGTTCTTTCTCCCCCAGATTGATTTGGAAATTCTATGTCTTTCATAGTTCCACATAAATTTTGTGATTATTTGCTCTAGTTCTATGAAAATCATCATGGGTAATGGGCAATTTGATATGAACTGTATTAAATCTGTAGATTGCTTTTAGTAGTAGGGCCATTTTACCAACATTAATTATTCCAATCCAAAAGCATGGAGTAATGACTACTTTTTTTAAATTGATAACCCTTGGGAGTTCCCATCATGGCTCAGTGGTTAACTAATCTGACCAGGAACCATGAGGTTGCAGGTTGGGTCCCTGGCCTTGCTCAGTGGATTAAGGATCCGGCATTTCCATGAGCTGTGGTGTAGTTTGCAGATGTGGCTCAGATCCCACATTGCTATGGCTCTGGTATAGGCCGGCAGCTACAGCTCTGATTCAACCCCTAGCCTGGGAACCTCCATATGCTGCAGGAGCAGCCCAAGAAATGGCAAAAAGACAAAAAATAAAATAAAATAAAATTGATAACCCATGTCACGACATTCCCTAAAGACCCTAATTGTTGGAGTTCTTCGTAAGCTCTACAAAGATAAATACACTCATACATATATAGCCATACAGACACAGACATACATATCTGAACACAGTTTTAGTTCCAGTTTTTACCCATCAACTACATCCATTTATATAAAATCCAATTGAATATAGACTATGGTTTCTCTCTTCATTTCTCTCTATGATATTCTCACGATTGACCTAGGGACTCACTGATCTCCTGAAATTGCCTTCACAAAAGTAATGAACGACCTTTTTCATCACTAGATAAATGAGGATCTATTTTTTCATATTTTTAGTATCTTTTCAATACCCACATGGTTATTCTTTATTCCCTTATGAATTCCCCAACATTTCTGGGTTTTTGAGACTCTGTTGAATCATGGTTCTTTCAAAGCACTCTTTCTTTCAATTATTTCTACTTCACTTTTGTGATATATAGTTATATAAAGTTAAACTGATGTTATATAAATTTAACCTTATCAAAGATAATTACCTCAATCTATTTACTTTGTATCTCAATAGTGTATTGCACATTACATGTATTTAGGAACTGAATTTAAATAAATGAAAACTACAAATCATTAAAAATTTGAGTATCTTCTATGCATAATAGTAGCAAAATACTTAATTTCCACTTAGCAACAATCTTTATTAAGTATTAAAGATATTAGACTGATAAGTAACAATCATAATTGTGTTTTAGAAAAATAAATTGAGGGGTGGAATGTAGTTAGATTAAAATAAGAAAGTTAAAAGTATTTAGTCTATTTTTATCAGGGCTAAAATATACCTTAAAAATGAGAAATTGCTACTAAATATTGATAGCAAACAGTGGCTTTCCAGGAGCTAAGCACACACCTATGTGAAATTTTCAGGCTCCTGAAAATTAAACTATTCATTGTGAAATTAATATTTTCCTCTTTCAATAAGATTGCTTTTCTTCCAGTGTCTCTAAATGAGTGAATGATACTGTAAGTCATACAACACCCTCAAAGAGAAACCTGAGAGTCATAGGGAACTATATTATCTTCATTACACCCTACAGCCAGGAAATTCTACAGATTTTATTTCCAAAGTATTTCTTGACTCCATCTACCTCTCTTCATTCCCACTGCCAACTTCTTTTATCAACGCCAGTCTCAATGCTCCAGAATTATTGCTAAAGTCATGTTGCTTTCTTCCAATCTTTACCACACTGAACAGAGCTCTCTTACTTTATAAATGGTAAATCTGATCAAGTTCTTCCTCTGACTGAAATGCCATCAGGGCTTCACACTGCTCTCAATGTGAACTCTAGCCTGTATTTTCAGATGCTTCCTGACCTGTGCTTCCTTCTGTCCTGAGCCATATCCCTTGCTACTTCATGTTTCACACTTAATCAGCTCCAAGTTCCATAAACAAGCCAGGGTCTCTCTAAACTCGGAGGCTTTACACATGTAATGCCTCTACCTGCAATTCTTTTCCTAACCTCTCTCTCATTTATCTCTACTAATTTTTCAGGTCTCAGCTTACATGCAACATCCTTCAAAAAATTTTCTCAGACTCCCAAGATGGAGAGAGTTGCTTCTCACAATCAACCTGCCCTTTCATACAGCTTACAATGCATGGCATTTTTCTGTTCACTTATCTTTTTTTCCCAGTGATAGAACTACTTGAAGAAATTACCCACTATATTATTTTCCACTATCATCTCCTTTAAATCCATCATAGAAAAGAGCATGAGGTAGGCAATATATACACATATGTATGATATATGTTTTGACATATAAATGAATCAATGTTAAACTTTCCAATCCATAGGTATTATTTTAAAAATAAATTCAAAAGAAATATATTCACTTAAATTTTACCTCCTCAAATTATATATTTTTTAATGTGTCAACAAAGGTTTAAACATATTGATGCATTTATCAAACTTTATGCTTCTCATTTCTTTTGGAATCTCATTCCTTAATTTGAGCTCAAGATTTTTTTCCTGAAATGTCACCTTCTGGTATTCATATGTACACCATAGTGCTTGACACAGAATAAATACAGCTGAAAGATCTAGGATGCTCTCTTATCTGATGAACTGTTCCCATCTGCTGCAATTCTTGCCAGAAGGGATAGCTGAAGTCTCCGAGTTTGTCCAATCATGGTCCTTCCCTTGCTTTCTTTGGACCAAGAGTGGAGAACTAACCCATGAGCTAAGCAGATTTGATTCCCTCTTTCCAGAATTTGAACTCTGAAATACAAAGCCTAGGAGTCAGTTGGTGGTAGTCCTGAACCTAGAAGATTATGCTTCTCAGGGAATGGTGTGCTGTCATTTGTGTGTCATGTGTGATGAAAAGCTAGTTGAGATGGATTTACAAAGAAAATGAAGTAAATGAGTCAGATACAAAGAGAAAACTAGAGATAAGAGAATATGTTCTTTTCATACACAGAAAGAGACCAAATAGCTATTTTTTTTGTAAGTAAAGATTTTCCATTTCCTAATTCTAGCATCTCTTGAAATCTAACTGTATTCCCTCTGCATGGTTTCCCATGATGTACATTGGTAGTTCTTTTTCTTACACTCCCTAATTTAAGCCAGTCTTTTCTGGCATACAAATTCTCCCTAAAAGTGTGTGTATATTAAACATGTTTATTGAATAAATATGGAATGATGGGGGGAGGAAGAAGAGGAGAGAGGAAGGGCAAGAGAGTGAGGAGGCACAGAAAAGGAGAAGGAAGAGGGTGAGAAGGAATAAAGGTTCTTATCTCACAAGGTTTGTTTAAATCTAGTTGGAAAACCAAAAATAAACATATAGAAAGGTATAATAGCTTAGGGATAATTTTACATTTTTTAACCAGAACTGTAAGAAAAAAAAAAACAACACTTATGCTATAAAATGAATGAACTGTATTCTTCAGAAGGAGTTAGTAAATGTTTGAGGCAGAGCCGAGTTGAACAATATATTTGAATTATATAGCATTAAGACTTCATGAGTTCAAAATATAATTATTGCATATATAAATAACTTTCTTGCTTATTCTTTGAAGCAGTCATGCTTTCCTTTCAGATTAAATAATTTGTAATTTGAATGCTGTCTATGAATGAAACCTCAGAAAATTTAATATGGGGTAAGTAAACAAATTAACATCATAGACCATAAACTTTTTTGCCTAGAAAGAATATCTTCTTCCAAGGAGTGGAATCAGAAAATTTATGAAGAATATAGGATTTCAGTTATGTCTTAAATTATTTTTACAGGCAAAGATATATGAAGACCAAAATTCACAGACAAGAAAGCTCAAATACTGTCATGTCTAGAGAGTGCTTCTCTTTGATTGAATTTTAAGATTTATGAGTTGGTGTCAGACTGTGGAGAAACTTGGAAGCTAAACCCAGGAGTTTATTATACAATAAGGAAACCTTAAAACCTGGAAGGTAGGAATGGATGACACATGATAAAATACAGACTGAAGAGAGACAACAGTCAACAAATTATATAAATAGAATAAATAAAAATTCTAAAATAATCCTCTTTGGAAGACATTATGCTAAGTGAAATAAGTCAGACATAGACAAATATTCCATGATCTCACTTATATATGGCTTCTAAATTAGTTTAACTCATAGAAAGTAGAGTAGTGGTTGCCAAGATTGAGAGTTGGGGAAACGGGAAGATGTTGATCAAAGGCCACAAAATTTCACTTACAAGATAAATAAGTTCTTAGGATCTATTTCGCAACATGGTGATTATAGTTAACAATATTGCATTATATACTTGAAAGTTAATGTTCTCACCAGAAGAAGAAATACTAATCATGTGATGTGATAGAAGTGTCAGTTAACACTACAATGTAACGATTTTGCAAAATATTAATGTATCAAATTAACACATTTTATACCTTAAACTTACACAGTGATATTTCAATTATACTTTTATAAAAGTGGAAAAATAAAATAGTTTACAAAATAAAAAAAATAAAAATAAAAAAATAATCCTCTTTGGAATTTTTTGGATACATAGTATTACCTCTTTGGGAGCTATCCCCCTCTCCCTTATTTTTTTGTCTTTTTAGGGCCACTCCCGCAGCATATGGAGGTTCCCAGGATAGGGGTCTAAATGGAGCTGTAGCCGCCGGCCTATGCCACAGCCACAAGAGTGCTGGATCCTAGCCGCATCTGAGAGCTACACCATAGCTGACGGCAATGCGATATCGTAACCCATGAGTGAGGCCAGGGATTGAACCCACAACCTCATGGTTACTAGTCGGGTTCATTAACCACTGAGCCACAATGGGAACTACTAGAACTATGCCCCTTTCTTAGCAGAAAGTTCTGCCCAGCAACAGAGAGTTAGACATAAGCCATTTCCCCGGAAAGCTTTCCCTAACTAACTCTACCTCCAAATTAAAAAAGCACTTCTGCTCCTACTGTGTGCTCTGAGCAGTGGGCACTTCCACTGCCATTTCTTAATTCAGTACAAAATATTATTAAGATTTATTTAATCCCCTGCTTTCCCACACTAAACCAAAAGCTTCATGAAAAGCTTCATGTTCTTGATTCCCAGCATGACTCACACGGAGTAGGTGCATATCATTACTTTCCAGTCAAAAATCTTGTCATTTTGGGCAAGGGGAAAGAGCTGTAAAGGATAATCTAGTATCGGCCAGGTTTATGCCTCATAGAGAAATTGATAAAACTACCATACCTCGATGCAGGTACACAATCTGCCTAGAGCACTGACACAGTGGCATTTTGCCTGGTTTTTTTCCTGGAATTCTTCCTCTGCTAAGATACTTGATTTATATTTTAAAATGAGCCATTCTCTTAATTACTGAGTACTTGCAGAACATTATCTACTTATAAAGTACTCTTAAGTATCCTGTAAATTATTTCCATCCCCACAAAGGTAGACGGTATTCATGACAAATCCATTTTTTTACATGGAGAAACTTTAAGAAAAAGACTGTCATCTTATCATACAGCTAGAGAGAAAAGTGAGTCAGTTATTTGTATCATGACATAAGATACAATATTACTCTGAAAATCATAGTTATGAATTCTGTTCTGTTGCTCCAGTACAGTCTTAGAAGGCCTTTCATAGTCTATGAAAGTAAACAAGGGATACAAGTGTGCCTTCCCTGAAATACAAGCTAAATAGAAAGGTCAAAATTTCCCCAAATAGGCAAGCTGAGTCTTCAATTAATCATAAACATTGAATAAGTGATTAAGCAATACATTTGTTTCAGTAAATACTAGTGAGAACTATAGGCTATGATACTATAAACATTGACTTTAATTTTTTTCAAAAGACTTTTGTTCACATTTTATATTTACCATGACACTTTTTGATAGATATTGTATTTATGAAATATAACCACCACAAAATTTTGAGCCATCCCAAACCTTGAATTTATGCCCACTTAACCAGAAAGTTATTTCTAAGTTAATACATAATATGTTCTAAGACAATGAGTCTATGACACTTTTATACCAAGTATATATGTGTATATATATATGTGTGTATATATATATACACACACACATATACATATAATACATAACATAATAAAATATATAATATTGGAACTTCCAAAAATAAAATATTTTATTGTTCCATAAATTCAGATCTCCAGGACTGTTTTTCATGTCTAAATGGCTATTCTTTAATCTGTATATTTTAATGTGTTCAAATATTTGATAATGTATATTTATGTCAGTCTTAGTATTGTTTGTCTTAAGGGTCAAGTTACTTTTCAACTGGTGCTTTACAGATTTTTTTCTTAAATGAATTGAATAATCAGGTTAACTTACCAAAATTAATTTGGTTTAATATATATTTAAGAAATAAACTAATCACCAGATAGGCCACTTATTTTAAAACAGACAAAAATATGTTCCCTTGGTGACTATCAAGATCTATTATATACCTAAAGCATATTGTTCTTTTCTGAACTCAGTTCCTCTGAAAAATAAGATAAAGCCCCATTAACAATATCCCATATACAAATTCCTGATATACTTAAGACTGTAAAGTTTAAGGGTTTACCCATAAACAAGGAAACTGTAAAGATGAACTCTAACAACTATTGATAGGTCATCAAAACTTTGTTCTTCCAATAAACAAAGTCTATCTACTATGTCTGTTACCCATACTCACTCTTCAGCACAACATGAAGATTCCCTTGAGTCGTGGTCCTTTTTCCTTTTGGACACTCCACATTTAAATTAAAAAGACTAGGAGTTCCCATCATGGCACAGCAGAAACAAATCTGACTAGGAACCATGAGGTTGTGGGTTCGATCCCTTGCCTCGCTCAGTGGGTTAAGGATTGGCATTGCCATGAGCTGTGGTGTAGGTCACAGACACAGCTCAGATCTGGTGCTGCTGTAGCTGTGGCGTAGGCCGGCAGCTACAGCTCCAATTAGACCCCTAGCCTGGGAACCTCCATATGCCATGGGTGTAGCCTTCAAAAAGACAAAAGACAAAAAAAAAATAAAAATAAAAAACTAGTACACACACACACACAAAAATATGTAGATAATTGAGAAGTTGGGAATTTTTTAGTTGAGATTTTGAAGTATTATCTGCATTCACAAATTTTTAATCCTAGTCCTCTCTTGCCAATTCCT
This sequence comes from Phacochoerus africanus, assembly GCF_016906955.1. Taxonomy (NCBI): domain Eukaryota; kingdom Metazoa; phylum Chordata; class Mammalia; order Artiodactyla; family Suidae; genus Phacochoerus; species Phacochoerus africanus. The sequence continues at coordinate 98,795,781 of NC_062547.1, read as the reverse complement.
GACATGGCATATTTCAATTCAAAAGTAGGATGTATAATTTAATCTTTCCTTGAGGTCATGGAAATTATTTTAGGGGTTTTGATAATGATCCAAGTTTCAAAACAATAATATCAGATGTATACGGTATGTTCTCTACTTTCAAAATATTCTCCTGTTAGCAAAAGAGCTTTGGGTACTTAAATTGATATGCAGACACTTAAAATTAAAAGACTCCTTCAGTAGAAAATCCAAAATATTTTTAAAGCCTCAAAAAAGCACTTAACCATGAAAAATTTCTTCTTTATATAAATGTAGCTGGAATTTTTCTCAATATAACCTTCAGTTCTTATTTCTATGATTATCCCTTGAAATAACTCAATGTCTTTTCTTCAAGTAAATAATGACAAAAATTATGTCACTGAAAAATAATTATTTTGTTCCTACAGTATACCTGAACAAAACAAAAACAGTCCTTTGGAGCCTGCTTTTTAAAAACATTTCTGGGAGTTCCCGTCGTGGTGCAGTGGTTAACGAATCCGACTAGGAACCATGAGGTTGAGGGTTCAGTCCCTGCCCTTGCTCAGTAGGTTAACGATCCTGCGTTGCCATGAGCTGTGGTGTAGGTTGCAGACATGGCTCGGATCTCACGTTGTTGTGGCTCTGGTGTAGGCTAGTGGCTACAGCTCTGATTGGACCCCTAGCCTGAGAACCTCCATATGGCACGGGAGCGGCCCAAGAAATAGCAAAAAGACAAAAAAATAAAAAAAATAAATAAATAAATAAAAACATTTCTGAATGCTCTGAAGTTACTTTTTTAAGACTATGGTTTTTAGAATGTTAACATGTTTTCTATGTTTATCTTTAATGAGTTTCAGTTTTTAATAGCCCTACTAGAACACTCAGTGAAATAAATATATTATTAAATCTCTAACTTTATTATATTATGGTACATTTTTTCTATTATATTATTTATAAATATAAATCTATATTAAGGTGTCATTTTGTATTGTATATTATACTTTCCCATTCAGATATGCATATATTCATCATAGAATAACAAATCAGTCCTTTCTTCCTCTGCATCCTACTCTGATTCATCCAGAACAATGCCTCTGGAGAGATATATTTGTATTCTTGTTATGAACACTGGAACTCAGATCAAATTAAATCACTCATCTTTATGAGTTCACATTAATTAAAAGTCCTGCCTTACCTATCTCTTACAGAGTTGTAAGGAACCGATTAAAGTTAAAATTAAAGAATAATTTTGGAGTTCCCATTGTGGTGCAGGGGAAATGAATCTGACTAGGAACCATGAGGTTATGGGTTCAATCCCTGGCCTTGCTCACTGGGTTAAGGATCTGGCGTTGCCATGAGCTGTGCTGTAGGTCGCAGACTCGGCTCAGATCTCAAATTGCTGTGGCTCTAGTGTACACCAGTGGCTACAGCTCTGATAAAACCCCTAGCCTGGAAATCTCAATATTCCACAGGTGTGGCCCTAAAAAAGACAAAAAGACAAAAAAAAAGAATAATTTTAATTAATAATAAATATTCATTACATTATATATAGTTTGCTACATAAGTATAACATGAATATAATTATTATCGCCATTATGTTCTCTCTTTTTTAGTTCTATGTATCCTTAACATTATTTTACTTTATATATTGTAATTATAATTTCAAATTTTTAAAAAAGGTTTGGATTAAAAAATTAAGTCCCCTAAACTAACCAATACAATTGTTATCTGTTTTACTTCCCATATGAATATATGAATTATAAATGTTTACATAAATGTGTATATTTACATAGGATGTTTTGTTCTTTTTCGTAAGATTATATAGGGTAATATTACATAAACTATTTTAGAGAACACAGCAGATTATCGGCTTCAATGAAAACTCCATAGGTTATTCTGTTTCTTGATTTGCTTTGTTATTAGCATTAATGAACACTTGCTTTCAATCCAGGTATTGCCCCTAACGTGTATTTATGCTGTTGACTTTTTGATCTCAAGTTCAGTATTTACATATATCCTTATTATATTTCCCCTTGATTATTTTAGCCATCTTTCATCTTCCTGAAATCTTAATTCTGTCCTCAAGTATTTCAATTCCATCTTCAAGCTTTGAACATACATATATAGTCTTTTTAGGGCCATACCTACAGCATATGGTGGTTCCCAGGCTAGGGGTCGAATTGGAGCTGTAGCTGCTGGCCTATACCACAGCCCCAGCAATGCCAGAACCAAGCCGAATCTGCAACCTACACCAAAGCTCATGGCAGCACAGGATCCTTAAACCACTGAGCAAGGCCATGGATTGAACCTGCATGCTCATGGATGCCAGTCAGATTCACTTCTGCTGAGCCACGATGAGAACTCCATGAACATCCATGTTTTTTAATGAGCCTGCATTCCACATTTTCAGTTGAGTCACTGATGGAACTCTAAAAAGAGATGTCAACTTTAAGAGAAACTTTCACATGGTTCAAATCCCTTTATCCAGATTAATACTGTCTTACTGTCTGGTAAGCCCTTTACCCTCTTCAAAAATAGTTTTGTTGTTGTTGTTGTTGTTGTTATTTTTCAGGGCCGCATCTACAGCATATGGAAGTTCCCAGGCTAGGGATCAAGTTGGGAACTACAACTGACAGCCTATGCTACAGCCACAGCAATTCGGGATCTGGCTGCATCTGCAACCTACACTGCAGCTTGTGGCAATGCTAAATGAACACTTAACCCACTGAGTGAAGCCAGGTATTGAACTGGTATTGTCATGGATATTGTTTGGGTATGATGTGCTGAGCCACAACAAAAACTCCAGTATTTTTGTTGTTGTTGTTCTTTTTACAGCCGCACCTGTGGCATATGGAAGTTCCCCCAGGCTAAGGGTTGAATTGGAGTTGCAACTGAGGCCTATGCCACAGCCCCAGCAACACTGGATCTGCCTGTGCCTATGACCTACACTGAAGCTGCAGCAATGCTTGATGGATTCTTAAACCCATTGAGTGAGGCCAGGGATCGAACCCACATCCATATCCTCACAGACACTACATTGGGTTCTTAACCCCCCGAGCCATAATGGGAACTCCTTTATATTCCTTTTTGAAGAAACATCTATGAAAAATTTGTCTTTTTCTGTTCTGTAGATAGGTTAACTATGATTTAAAAAAAATTGTCGTAAGTGGTTTCCTGATGGATTGTGATGAGAGATTCAGGATTTTTCCATGGCAAAGCTCTTGGGCTTATACAGAGAACAGAGGGTGCTAGAGAACATGGAGAACCAACTTTCTTGAAGAGAAGTTACACATCAAGATCCTAGAGGAATAGTTGATGATTAGTGCAAATCATGGCCCTGCATAGGATACCACTTATACAAGGGATAAAGAAATTTTTAAAATCACAGATGAGTCAAGAAGTTATGATGAACTTTCTGTCATCTGAGTTCTGGGATAGGCTCCTTCCATGCAGCACAGTGAACCACTTTGTCCTCAGTTTCCTGCAGAAACTCTGCCCTTGTTACCTCTGGTCTTGCTTTATTAGAACTATTTGTATTCATATCTCTCTGTAGAACACATAAATGAATTTTCATACAGATAACTAAAGGAAAACATCCGTGTCATAAAAACAAGAGAGGCCAAACACAAATTACTCTCTGACCAAGTATCAAAGTATATGGTAGACATACCTTTAGCAAGAGATGGGGTGGGAGAGATAAATTAGGAGTTTTGTATTAATATGTATATATTGCTATATAGAAAATAGATAAACAACAAGGACCTATGTGTAGCACAAGGAACTATATTCAATATCTTGTAATAATCTCTAATGGAAAAGAATCTTTAAAATATATATACACAAAGAACAAAGAAGGTCAACTCATGTGAACAAAGAAGGTAATTTCTGCTTTAATTGTCTCAAAGATGGTATGGTGTAGTCTATCATGAACTAGCCAGATAATGAGTTCAGAGGTGGATAGCCTTGGCTAGGATGATTTGAATGCAAGGAAAACATAATTACTAGGATAGAGAAGACTATTGCTAAACTCTTTAGGGTTTTGCCCAATATAATAAAGTAGGCACCATGGATAGGAATTTGCTAGAAAATGCTGATTTATATGATGTTCATATCTACATATGTGCACATAGATATGACTCTGGAGTTCAGTAGTAAAAATACGTGAAATCCTGTGTGCTGACTTACAATTCTCCAGACTCTTAGAATCATAATGAACCTTATATTTATACCCTTAATGTTTGAAAAAATTAAAAACATATTTCATTAACAAAGAGTTCTAAAATTCTAAGATCAAATACACAAATACAGTCCAGAGAATAATGTCAAACTGAGTTTTTGTTTCTTCTTCAGAGGACACGACAAAACATGTTAATCAAAGGACATTAGGGTATGTCTTCTCTCTTGCTCCTTCTTTTTCTTTCCCTTCTTCTTACTCTTCTGCTCTCCCTACTTGGGTCCTTCTATGTTCTCTTAGCCTCTGACTCAATTTGGGGGGATTCCATTACTTTCTGATTTCCATTCCTTACTATTATGCTGAAACACTGGCTTTCAAGTACAGCTTTCAGAAGGTAGGGATGAAAGAAGTGGGCTTTCCAAGCTCATCCTGCTGAGGACACGTTTATGTAACAAATACACTTTTCTACACCTGTACTGAACTACTTCTTATAACCAATCTCCATGTGCTACTTTACTGATAGAGAACCATCCTATTTTCTCTTATTTCCTAAGGATTATTAAAGTTTTTCCTAGTGTAACTCTGGAACTTTATTCTGCCTACAGGCTTTTTATTAATTAATTTCTTCATCCTTTTCAAAAACAAATTTTGATTATCTCAGAAATCAAACAGGTAAGCTCGGGGAAGGGAGCAGAGTCCTCTACAACTATTATACTCGCATAAAACTAACAACCACTATTTCTGTGTCTCCATGTTACACCAATGTTTGATTCAGTTCTTAATCACATTCTTCAGTGAAATGTAAAGAAAATATTTCCCAGACAGAAGCAAAGAAGTAGAATAAGTTATACAGTTTTACCTTAACAACTAACTGATAATATCACAAATCCAAGTCCAATTCTAACCAAAATAGCCAATTTTCTCCCTTTACCAAACCAATGATAATTTTCCAGTGTAAATAAATGAGATAAAGACGGTATATTTTTTCTATGTAACAGTATTATATGATTATTTTATACTGTATTTGATGGACTGCCCTATCCAAGACTAAACCTAACTCTTAAAAGTAAGAGCCAGATGTAGGGGAAAGAAGTCCACTAGCCTAAATATATTTTGGTTAATTAATCAATTGAGCATTGTGAACAAATTTTCATTCTATTTTTAGTAAAAGGATTTTCCATGTATATTATCCTCACTCCCCTGTCCTCAGAATATATACCCAATGAAGAATGTTTTGAGGTTTTGTTGCTGTATAACAAGTTACCATAAACTAAGCAACTTAGAACAAAACCCATTTGTTATCTCACAGCTTCGGTAGGGCAGAAGTCTGGACTGTGCTTAGCTGGGTCCTCTGCTCAAGGTCTGACAGACCACCAAACAAGGTGTCAGCCAGAGACATGGTCTCCTCTGAGGCTGGGGACCCTCTTCAAGCTCATGTGGTCATTGGAAGAATTCATTTATTTGCAGATGAATAATTTACTGTGACTTATTCTTCAAATCTAATAGCAGAGAGCGTTTCTGACTTCTAGACCCTTTCTTAAAGAGCTCATCTGATTAATTTGGGCTCACTCAGAATTCTGAATGACTCAAAGTCAACTAATTACATGAATCATAATCACATCTGCAAAAATCCCTTCCCTTTTGCCATATAATTTAATTTACTCCTGGGAGAGACATCCTCATATTCAGAGGTTCCATCTATCCTCAAAGAGAAGGGACTATACAGGACATGCCCTTCAGCAAGTAGGAATCTTAGGGGACATCCCAGAATTCTGCCTACCATATGGAGAAAAGTCAAATTACTTTAATAATTCAGCAGCAGAATTTTAAAGCAATCATTTAGTATTTGACTATGCCATATTCTCTTACACTAAAACCATTGTAATCATTTTATACCAATTTATTCCATTGTTTAACTTCAACAACATCTTTTACTTTTTATCCTCTATCACCCTCTCCCTCACACCCAAATCCTTGGTATCACTTGTTTTTTTCTTGCTGGGATCTTGAGCAGCTGAGAAGCTCGCCTGGGAGGGCAGAACATCGGTGCTTGCTCAATCTGGCACCATGCCTCTGCCTTCATTAGTGAATGCAGTTGTGCATATTAAAGAAATAAATCATTCTAGTGACTACTCCACATCAGAAGTTCCTTCCCTTACATGAAATTAGAACATTAACATGGGGTTCCTGGAAAACACACACACACACACACACACACACACACAAAGCTTCATTCCACTTAGAATTGTTCTCCATATCAGCCTGCAAACATAATTTGGCATTTTTCATTTTCTTATTCTTTTAAGAAATGTCCTTTTCAGAACTGAATAAAATTAAAATGGGATGGCTGACATTTGTGGGTGTATTGCCCAAGTCTTCTTCATCCTGGTTTATTTCACACAACACCTTCAAATTATTACTTCCAAATTTGAGCCAAGATCTCCTCTGCCCCAAAACATCCAATAATCCATCTAACCTACTTAACTTTTGACATCCATGTTATCTACAAAATCCACCAAGTGAACTCCCTGAGGGGTAAGATGTTGCTACCTGAATCAGTATATATATATAATATTTTGTAGATATCCACAGATTTTTAGCACAGCACAAAGACTAAAGCACTTGATATATGTTAACTGAATAGAATTGAAGGATTCTCCTTGACTTGGCATTCAAGGAGATTCACACACATATTTTCCAAAACTTTTCAACTTCTGATCTTCAATTTATCCATGTTTAAGTCAGGCAGAAAGTCACAGTGCCCTCCATTTTTATAGGGTGGCACCTCTATATTTGACCTATATCACCCCTAAAGGGTCCATCTCAGGGCAATTCCACTTGACCTGTGGAAACTTTGATGATGCAACTCACTCCAGATCCCACCAGTTGGGAACAATACTCCCACTTTTCAACTTTGTATTATTTTTTCTATACTTCAGTTAAGGCCTTTTTATATTGTACCAACTATTGCAGTTACTTACATTGACATTTCACATCTGTTACTAAATTTTGAGGTTCTTGGAAGAGATATACTTCCACGAAGATTTACAAACACAGGAGACACTAATAAATACATCCTTCAAGAATCAAAAAGTTCTTATCAGCATTACAAAAGTTATCTTAAGGCTTGAAATGTAGTCAATAATAATTATCTATTTTGATACTTTCTGTAACTTTAAATAATAACTTTTTTTTTCTTTTTATGGCCACACCTTTGGCATATGGAAGTTCCAGGGTTAGGGGTTGAATCCAGCTGCAGCTAGCAGCCTACACTGCATCCATCGATCCTACATCCATTGATCTGTGACCTATACCACACCATATGATAATGGTGGATCTTTAAACCAGAGTGAAGCCAGAAATTGGACCCCAATCCTCATAGACACTGTGTCAGGTTCTTAATCTGCTGAGCCACAACAGGAACTCCAATAATTATTTTTTAAAAAGATATGAAATATTCTTATTACCTAAACTTTTTTTTGGAGAGATTAGTATTTGGTGACGAATGAGATTTTACATTTTATCAATGTAATTTTCACTTCCACTTATACTTATTCCACCAGTCTATCTAATCAATAGCACAAAATATAAATTAGAGAAAATATTCTAACAACAGATATTTTAAAATAAAATGTTATTTTCCACTTATATGATGTGCCATATATTCTACATTCTTTCTTATGATGTATCTTCCAAGTAAAGTTTAAAATGGAAATAACCTTATTTTAGTACCTTCATTATCGATAATACTATGAGCCAAAGGAATCCACATGACCTAAGTTTAAACATTACAATTGCTCATTTAGAATTAAAATAGTCACATTAATAGGAAATATTACACAAAATTTTATTAATTCCATTTTTAATTATATGTAGTGATGAGGAGGGAAAGATGAAATAAAAACCAATGCAAGTTTCATTTTCAGACTACTAAATACTTGCCTTGTTTTGACCTTCCTATGGCAGATATTTAAATTTTGTTTGCTTTCTTTACTGGGAACACTTAAACATTTAGCTTACCTAAGGTGCAATGACCTGAATAATAGAAGCAGAGAAAACTGCTAATTTAGAAATTTTAAATGGATAAAATTTGTAAATGAATCATGGAAATTTAAACATAACAAATCAGCTGTAATCATGTAGTTAATGAAGTTCCACAATTTAACTGTGAACTTTTCAAATGCTGGGTTATGTTTATATTCAAAGTCAAGTATGTACAGGCCAAGGGTACATAAGAAATAATTTTAAGGTCTTCATACCTTCCAGAGACTGCAGATATTTCCTCTAAATTTATATTTTCTGCATATAAGTCTAGTAACCAAGTTTGTCTTAACCTATTTTATTTCAACTTTGATTAGAACTTGACTTTCTAAGTTTTAAGAGGCAGAAATTTGTGCTTTGATATTCATTCGTCTACTCTTACGAGTTCCACATAGGGTAGTCAATAAAAGTCCATAGTGAGTAAAATTGCATAGTGTCTTGGAACAAAACTTCTATTTTTCAATTTGATTACTACAGAGAACATATGGAGCATGAACCCTGCCCTAAAAATACTCATAATCTCTTTCATCATTACCTGTTAAAGCATTTCATCATAGTTTGAATCCTTTATGTTAGAGGTTGGCTGAGAACTGGAATAATGAATGAAAATGTGACAAATGGCCACTTATTGGTCATTAACTATCATGATTAGAGCAGCCTGCCTCTTAGAGTGAGGGTCAGCATTAAGAAATGAAACCATGCTTTAGAATATACTCTTGATAGGAATGAAGTTGTTCATTATCCAATCATTAGGGTCCATGCCAAATAAAACACATCTCTCACACAATCCAAGGCCTAATTATACATTTAGTCATTGGCTTAAATGGGAAACCATGAAAAAATCAAGTAACTAAGCAACTGCACAATCTTCAGATCCCCCTCTAAGTTCATGATGATATTTAATATTAAAAAAAAATCTCAAGGCAAATAAGCATGAAGGGCAACTCTGAGAGGTCTTATGTGGCCCCAGTCACATACGGAAACTTTAGCAATTGGTACAGCTTAAAATTGTCATCTCTTCAGTAAGTTATTCTTGGAAAACTGGATAGCTACATTTAAAAGAATGAAATTAGAACATCCTCTTACACACACAAATAAACTCAAAATGGATTAAAGACCTAAACATAAGGTCAGATACTAAAAAACTCAAACACAGGCATAACACACTTTGATATAAATTGCAGCAATATTAATTTTAGTATGGTAATGAAGTGTTTGAACCTACAGGAAAATCAGGCTAAAACACACAATTATAGGAAGGGGTTAACATACTTAAAAAACAGGGCAAGCACAAATCAAAACCAAACATTACATTCACAAAAAAACGAAAAGAAAAATATACAAGCAGAAAATAATTGGAGACCATCCAACCAAAAAAAGAAAGGAAGAATGAAGAATCATAGAATCAACTGGATAAAGAGGTTTAAAATGGCAATAAATAATCATCTATAGAGTATCACCTTAAATTTCAATGGACTGAATGTTCCAATCAAAAGACACAGAGTAGCTGATTGGATAAAAAAGCAAAAACCTTCCATCTTCTGCTTACAAGAAACTCAGCTTATGACAAAGGACACATATAGATTGAAAGTGAGGGGGTAGGAAAAAATATTTCATGCCAATGGACAGGAAAGAAAAGCAGGAGTTCCAATACTCATTTCAGACAAATAGACTTAAGATGAAGGCCATAAAGAAAGATAACGAAGGACACTACTTAATGATTAAAGTATCCATTCAAGAAGAGGATATTACAATAATCAACATATATGCCCCAAATATAGGAGCACCCAGACACATACAACAAATACTAACAGACATAAAGGGAGAAACTGATGGGAATACAATCGTAGTAGGAGACTTTAACACCACACTGACATCAATGGACAGATCCTATAGACAGAAAATCAATAAGGCAACAGAGATCCTAAAGGAGACAATAGAAAAGTTAGACTTAATCAAAATTTTCAGGACATTACATCCAAAAAAAGACAGAATATATATTCCTCTCAAGTGCGAATGGAACATTCTCAAGAATTAATCACATATTGGGGCACAAAGCTAACCTCAACAAATTCAGAAGCATAGAAATTATTTCAAGTATCTTCTCTGACCACAATGGTATGAAACTAGAAATCAACCACAGGAAAAGAAATGAGAAAAAACCTACTACATGGAGACTAAACTACATGCTACTAAAAAACCAATGGGTCAATGAGGAAATCAAGAAGGAAATTAGAAAATAGCTCAAGACAAATGACAATGAAGACAAAACCACTCCAAATCTATGGGATGCCACAAAAGCAGTGCTCAGAAGGAAATTCATAGCAATACAGGCCTTCCTCAAAAAAAGAAGAAAAATCTCAAATTGAAAACTTAATTGACCACCTAAATGAATTAGAAAAAGAAGAACAAACAAAACCTAAAGTCAGCAGAAGGAAGATAAGAGAGGAAATCAATAAAAATAGAGATTCAAAAAGCAATAGAAAAAATCAGTAAAACCAAGTGCTGGTTCTTTGAAAAGGTAAACAATACTGACAAACCTCTGGCCAGACTCACCAAGAAGAAGAGAGAAAGAACCCAAATAAACAAAATAAGAAATGAAAAAGGAGAAATAACAATGGATATGGCAGAAATACAAAAAACCATAAGAGAATACCATGAATAACTATATTCCAACAAATTTGGAAATCTGGAAGAAATGGACAACTTTCTAGAGATTTACAGCCTGTCAAAACTGAATCAAGAAGAAACAGACCAACTGAACACATCAATGACTAGAAATGAAACTGAATATGTCATAAAAATACTCCCTACAGGAGTTCCTGCCATGGCACAGTGGTTAACGAATCTGACTAGGAACCACGACGTTGCACACTCGATCCCTGGCCTTGCTCAGTCCATTAAGGATCCGGCATTGCTTTGAGCTGTGGTGTAGGTTGCAGATGTTGCTCAGACCCCTCATTGCTGTGGCTCTGGCATAGGCCAGTGGCTAAAGGTCTGATTAGACCCCTAGCCTGGAAATCTCCATATGCTATGGCAGTCGCCCAGGAAAAGGCAAAAAGGCAAAAAGACAAAAAACAAACAAACAAACAAAAAAACCAAAAACCTCTCCCTACAAATAAAAGCCCAGGACCAGATGGCTTCACAGGTGAATTCTACCAAACATACAGAGAGGATCTGGTGCCAAACCTCCTTAAACTTTTTCAAAAGACTGAGGAAGAAGGAACACTCCCAAAGACATTCTATGATGCCACCATCACCTTAATTCCAAAACCAGACAAAGATACCACCAAAAAAGAAAACTATCAGCCAATATCTTTGATGAATATAGATGCAAAAATTCTCAACAAAATTCTAGCCAACCAAATCTAACAATATGTCAAAAAGATCATACACCATGACCAGGTGGGATTCATCCCAGGTTAACAAGGGTGGTTGAATATACACAAATCAATCAACATCATACACCACATTAACAAAAGAAAAGTCAAAAACCACATGATCATCTCAATAGATCCAGAAAAAGCATTTGACAAAGTCCAAAATCCATTTATGAAAAAAACTCTAGGAGTTCCCATCGTGGCTCAGTGGTTAACAAACCTGACTAACAACCAAGATATTGTGGGTTCAATCCCTGGCCTTGCTCAGTGGGTTAAGGATCTGGTGTTGCTGTGAGCTGTGGTGTAGGTCACAAACACAGCTCAGATCTCATGTTACTGTGACTGTGGCATAGACCAGCGGCTACAGCTCCGATTGGACCCCTAGCCTGGGAACCTCCATATGCCACAGGTGCAGCCCTAAAAAGACAAAAAAAAAATACCTCTCACCAAAGTGGGTATAGAGGGAACGTTCCTTAACATAATCGAAGCCATCTATGACAAACCCACAGCAAATATAATACAGAATGGAGACAAATTTAAAGCCTTCTCACTAAAATCTGGAATAAGACCAGGATGCCCACTCTCACCTCTGCTATAGTTTTGGAGGTCCTAGCCACAGCAATTAGACAAACAAAAGAAACAAAAGGCATCCAAATAGGAAGAGAAGACATAAAACTGTCACTGTATGCAGATGACATGACACTATACATAGAAAACCCTAAGGACTCAACCCCAAAACTACTTGAACTGATTAATAAATTCAGCAAAGTAGCAGGATATAAGATTAACATTCAGAAATCAGCTGCATTTCTGTATACTAACATTGAAATATTAGAAAAGGAACACAAAAATACAATACCTTTTAAAATTGTACCCCAAAAAATCAAATACCTGGGAATACACCTGACCAAAGAGGTAAAGGACTTATGTGATGAGAACTATAAAACATTAATCAAGGAAATTAAAGACAACGTAAAGAAATAGAAGGCTATTCCATGTTCCTGGATTGGAAAAATTAATATCATAAAAATGTCCATACTACCCAAAGCGATCTACAGATTCAATGAAATCCCTTTCAAACTACCCAGGACATTTTTCATAGAACTAGAACAAACAATCCAAAAATTTATATGGAACCACAAAAGACCCAGAATTGCCAAAGCAATCCTGAGAAACAAAAACTAAGTAGGAGGCATAACTCTTCCAGACTTCAAGCAATGTTACAAAGCCACAATCATCAAAAGAGTATGGTACTGGTATCAAAACAGACCTACAGACCAATAGAACAGAATAGAGAACCCTGAAATAAACCCTGACACCTATGGTCAATTAACCTTTGACAAAGGAGGCAAGAGCATAAAATGGGAAAAAGAAAATCTATTCAGCAGGAATTGCTGGGAAACCTGGACAGCTGCATGCAAATCAATGAAACTAGAATACCCCCTCATACCATGCACAAAAATAAACTCAAAATGGCTGAAAGACTTAAATATAAAAATATAAGGCAAGACACCATCAAACTCCTGGAAGAGAACATAGGCAAAACATTCTCTGGCATCAATCTTACGAATTTTCTCAGGTCATTCTCCCAAGGCAACAGAAATAAAAGCAAAAATAAACCAATGGGACCTCATCAAACTGACAAGCTTTGGCACAGCAAAGGAAACCAAAAAGAAAACAAAAAGACAACTTACAGAATGGGAGAAAATAGTGTCGAATGATGCAATTGACAAAAGCTTAATCTCTAGAATATACAAGCAACTTACACAACTCAACAGCAAAAAGGCCAACAACCCAATGGAAAAATGGGCAAAAGATATGAATAGACATTTCTCCAAAGAAAATATACAGATGGCCAACAAGCACATGAAAAAATGCTCAACATCCCTGATTATTAGAGATATACAAATCAAAAATACCATGAGGTACCATTTCACACAAGTCAGAATGGCCATCATTAATAAGTCCACAAAGAACAAATGCTGGAGGGGGTGTGGAGAAAAGGGAACCCTCCTGCACTGTTGGTGGGAATGTAAGCTGGTACAACCACTATGGAGAACAGTATGGAGGTACCTTAGAAACCTATACATAGAACTTCCATATGACCCCACAATCCCACTCTTGGGCATATACCCGGAACAAAACTTTCCTTGAAAAAGACACATTCACCTACATGTTCAGTGCAGCTCTATTCACAATAGCCAAGACAAGGAAACAACCCAAATGTCCATTGAAAGATGATTGGATTAGGAAGAAGTGGTATATATACACAATGGAATACTACTCATCCATAAAAAATAACAGAATAATGCCATTTGCAGCAACATGGATGGAACTAGAGACTCTCATACTGAGTGAAATAAGTAAGAAAGAGAAAGAAAAACACCATATGCTATCGCTTATAACTCAAATCTAATATACAGCATAAAGAACATTTCCACAGAAAAGAAAATCATAGACTTGGATAATAGACTTGTGGCTGCCCAGGGAGAGAGGGAGGGAGTGGGAGAAATCGGGAGCTTGGGGTTAACAAATGCAAACTATTGCTCTTGGAATGTATTTACAATGAGATTCTGCTGTGTAGCATTGAGAACTATGTCTAGATACTTACACAGCAACACAACAATGGGAGGAAAAAGTATGTGTACATGTATGTGTAATTTGGCCTCCATGCTATACAGTGGAAAAAAAATTCCCAATGCAAAAAAAATAAAATAAAATAAAATAAAAGTAAATAAATTGCAGCAATAGCTTGTTTGACCCATCTCCTAGAATAATGATAATAAAAACAAAAATAAACCAATGGGACCTAATTAAACTCAAAAACTCTGGCACAGAAAAGGAAATCATTAAAAAAAAGAACAAAAAGACAAAGCACAGGAGAAAATCTTGGCAAATGATGCCACTGATAAGGGCCCAATCTCCAAAATATACAAACAACTCATATGATTCAACAACAACAACAACAACAACAAATGAAAAATGGGCAGAAGATCTAAATAGACATTTCTCCAAAGGAGACATACAGATAGCCAACAGGCACATAAAAAGATGTTCAACATCATTAATTATTAGAGCAATTCAAATCAAAACTGCAATGAGGTATCACCTCATAAAGGTCAGAATGGCTATCATTAACAAGTCTAAAAATAACAAATTCTGGCAATGGTGTGGAAAAAAGGAAACCCTCCTACACTGTTGCTGAGAATGTAAATTGGTACAACCACTATGGGATGTATGGAGGTTCATCAGAAAATTGAATACAGAACTACCATATAATCCAGCAATCCCACTCCTGGACATTTCTGGACAACTTTTATTCAAAAAGATAAATGCAACCCTATGTTCACTGCAGCACTATTCACAACAGCCAAGATATAGAAACAGCCTAAATGTCCATCGTCAAATGAATGGATTAAGATGTGGTATGTATATACAGTGGAATACTACTCAACCACAAAAAAGAACAAAATAATGCTATTAGTAGCAACATGGATGCAACTAGAGATTATCATACTAAGTCAGAAAGAGAAAGAAAAATACCATATAATATCACTTATATATGGAATCTAAAATACGGCACAAATGGGACTTCCTGTTGTGGCTCAACAGTAATGAACACAACTAGTAACCATGAGGATGAGGGTTAAATCCTTGGCCTCACTCAGGGAGTTAAGTATCCAACGTTGCCATGAGCTGTGGTGTAGGTCGCAGATGCAACTCAGATTCTATGTTGCTGTGGCTGTGGCTAAAGCCAGCAGCTGTGGTCCTGATTCAACTCCTAGCCTGGGAACTTCCATATGCTTCAGGTGTGGCCCTAGAAAGGAAAAATAAAAATCTTTTAATTAAAAAAATAAAATATGGCACAAATCAACCTATCTACAAAAAAGAAACAGACTCACAGACCTTAGAGAACAGACTTGTGGTTACGAAGTAGGAGTGGTAGGGAGTGGGATGGACAGGGAATTTGGGGTTGCTAGATGCAAACTATTACATTTAGAATGGATAAGCAATGAAGTCAAACTGTGCAGCACAGGCAACTATATCCAATCTCTTGTGATAGACCATGGTGGACAATAATAGAAAGAATGTATGTATATGTATGACTGGGTCACTTTGCTGTACAGCAGAAATTGGCATACTGTAAATTGTCAAAATTTTTATTAAATTGTAGTAATAAATTGCTATCTTGCCTCACTATTGAAAAATGACTGTAATTAACCTCAAAAGCTTGAAAAAATTATAAGCATTAACACTAAAGAATTATCATATTTAAGAATGATGAGTAGGGAAAGGAACTGAAAGCAAATGAAGTTAGAGATACGGATGCTGATAATCTAGAGAGATAACATAGGAATGGACATAATCAGTGACAATGGTGGCAAATATCTTAATGCCAGTGGTAAGATATGGCAAAATATTTTATCTGCACAACTGAAAGTTCTGAGCTCTCAAAAATTTTTACAATTCCATTTTGTGACATTGGAAAAATCAGTTACATTACATGAGCCTCAGTTTCCTTATTAACAAAAAGTGATTACTGATGCCTGCCTCACCTCATTGGGTTACTGGAAGGAATTAAGATGCTTCTTTAGAAACTTAGAACTATTTTTGGAACATAAAGGGCTAGATCCCCTGGTCTCAGGTCCTTGAATTATTGTCAGGAGAAGATATATCAGCTAGGAGGGATCATACTGAAAAAAATCTTGGAGCTCCTGCTGTGGTGCAAGAGGATCAGTGGTTTGATCCCTGTCCAGCACAGTGGGTTAAGGATATGCCGATGCCACAGTTGTGGCATAGGCTACAGCTCCAGCTTGGATTTGATCCCTGGCCTGGGAACTCCATATTGCCATGGGGCACCCAAAAGAAAAAAAAAAGAATCTTGTGTTTTTTTGGTTCCTTGGATTTCCCAGTTTGAGTTGCATACTCAAGTAGTTGAAACAATGTATACTCTTTTAAAACATTCTTTTCCTTTTTCTTCTGTTGAGTTGACTTCCTCCTCTTAAGAGTTATCTTTTGCTCTACAGAGCTGGAAGGGTCTGTGTGGGGCTCAGGAGAGAAAAAAAAACAAATGTCTTAAATGTCTCTTGTGATGATGAAAGGGAACTTTGGTCTCCTTCAGAGTGAGTGTCTAGTCCAGTTTACAAGGTAGAGGTGACATCATAAATTCAGAGGTAAACCACATTCAAAAAGTAAAAATGGTGTGACTGGGTCACTTTTCTGTACAGTAGAAATTGGCACTACATTGTAAACTATAGTTTAATTTTAAAAAATAAAAAAGAAACAAAAAATGCATATTTGACTCTTAGCTCTCTCAAAAACCTGAGGGTAGGGAAAGAGGACCATGATGGTAATGGAACCCTAGGACTTCTCTCAAGCCTTAAGACACATGACTCATCCCAGACCCCCACAGAACAATTAACAATCCAAGGCAATCAAAGTGTTGGATTAAGGACAAAAAGTAGGATATGGGAAGCAAATCACACAAGGTAGAGTAGGAGAGAAGCTGCTTTCAAAAGAAAGAAGAAAACCAAAGAGGTAGTTAAATCAAAGACATTCTGGGATTAGTTGTCCGAAAAGATACTGTTGACAGTTTCTCCGCAGCACATGAATCAAAAACAGAAAGGCAAAAATAAGGACTGCGACTATTGAAGGGACAGGAATACCACTGCTCAAAGTCAACAACAAATGAGGGAATGGATGCTCCTTGTTGACTTAAAGAACAGAGAAAGAGAAGAATTAAGATGTTCCCAGGACAAGGAGCCAGGACCAACTTCATAGGCAATGACCTGTGCAAAGGGCCCTCACTTGGTTTAATGCTCTGCTGTTCCAACCTTGAAATTCTTAATAATTCTTGAGTAAGAAATTCCACATTTTAATTTTGCAATGGGCCCACAAATTATGCAGCTGATCTGTCAAAGAGCCTTTGGAGGTATCCTTCTGTTCCTCATGTAAAACCCCTTGTAAGCTTCTTTCTGGATATGTAACAACAATCAGCTCATCCCATGCTGACTCTGTACTGAAACAGTTCTCCAAAGTTGGAAAACCCTTAATAGGGAGGAGATGTAGGAACTGGCAGCAAAGACAGGAATAGGAGATGGAAAAACAATAGGAAAAAATTAAAGTGCTGTAAAAGTTTTTTGATATTTTAAGCAGAAATTCCTTTCATCTATAAATTATCAAGGCACTTATTTTCACAAATATCTCAGTATATAATCAATAGGAAAGAAATTTTTTTGAAATATTTTTTCTAATTAAAACAAAAAACTTCCCACACACAATGATTACACTACATTTGCATTGATCAAGTTTTAAACAGCTCTTATTTTATCAATCAAATAAGTAACTTGAAGGATGTGAATAGTATGTTTTGTTATGGCATAAACTATTTTTAGGAAAGCAAAACTTATAGATTTATTCTCTTTTTAATTCAGTGAATTTTATTACATTTATTGTTGTACAATGATCATCACAACCCAATTTTATAGCATTTCCATCCCAAACCCACAGCCCATACCCCCACCCCCAACCTGTCTTCTTTGGTAACCGTACGTTTCTCAAAGTCCATGAGTTAGTTTCTGTTGTGCAAAGAAGTTCATTTTATCCTTTTCTTAGATTCCACATATAAGTGATAGCATATGACATTGGCTTTCACTTACCGTGATAATTTCTAGGTCCATCCATGTTACTGCAAATGCCACTATTTCCTTTTTATGGCTGAGTAATATTCCATTGTGGTATATATATACCACATCTTCTTTACGCATTTCTCCATCGATGGACATTTAAGTTGCTTTCATGTCTTGGCTATTGTATATAGTGCTGCAATGAACACTGAAGTACATGTATCTTTTCAAGTCATGGTTCTATGGATAGATGCCTAGGAGTGGGATTGCTGGATCAAATGGTAGTGTCATTTTTAGTTTTTTGAGGAATCTCCACACTGTTGTCTGTAGTGGTTGCACCAATTTACATTCCCATCAACAGTGTAAGAAGGTTCCCTTTCCTCCACACCCTCTCCAGAATTTATTGTTTGTAGACTTTTTGATGATGGCCATTCTGTCTATATAAGGAGCTACCTCATGGTAGTTTTGATTTGCATTTCTCTAACAATTAGTCATGTTGAACATCCTTTCATGTGTTTCTTGGCCTTCTTTATGTCTTCTTTATAGAACTGCCTGTTTAGATCATCTGCCTGTTTTTTGATAGAGTTGTTTGTTTTTTTAGTATTGAGCTGCAGGAGGTACAAAATGGATTAAAGACTTAAATATAAGACCAAATACTATAAAACTCTTAGAGGAAAACAGACTGAATACTCTCTGACATAAACCACAACAATATCTTCTCAGATCCACCTCCTAGAGTAATTGCAATAAAAACAAAAATAAACAAAGGGACCAAATTAAATTTAAAAGTTTCTGAACAGCAAAGGAAACCCTAAACAAAATGAAAAGACAACCCAAAGAATGGGAGAAAATATTTGCAAATGAAACAACTGACAAGGGATTAATCTCCAAAATTTATAGATTTATTCTTAATCTCAATTTTTCATTATTTATGTCAATCATAAAAATATGATTATGAAGAGAAAATATATCTCCATTTTAAGATGCCAGATCATAACAGATGATTTTGAGAAAAGTCCATCTTATTGAGTGATATAACATGTTTTCTTATAAACAATGTCTGTAAAGAAGATATTTTCTAGCTAACTTCATTTCTCTGCTAATTATCAATTTTGCCTCTGATGGCATGAAAAGCAAGTCATTTTCAACCACAGTAAACTAAAGAGTCAAACTACTCCTCTTAAAATGAGTAACCCCCAGTATTTATTTCCATCCAGAGTAGTTTATTTGAGGAATCCACGTAATTGCATTGTTTAAAGAACCTAACAAAACTCAGCATTGTCATAAAATCATGAAACCAGGGGAGTACACAAACTTTAGTGTGGTTTGTCAGAAGTTGAATGACCTTTGCTGGACTAGTCTGCAAACCTCAAGAAGTAGATCTGATGTGGAATTGACTGGTACCATTTCCATGCTTCTAGTAGACCACAGCTTCCAATCAAGGATAAAGCAAAAGCTCAGTGATTAAACATGCAAGGCAAAAGACCTGCTGACTTGCAGGAATCTTCTTGAACATTAGCTAACCACTCCTGTTGGTATAAAGGATCAAACTCTGAATGAAATTTTAATAAGTGCTGCTTTTAGAAGAGTGGCAGAAAACAGGGTTTGTTTCTGATATTTACATTTTTAAATTCTGGTGTAAAGACAACCTAGGCACTTTTTCCCTGGCCATGGAAATGAAAGAAAGATGGTTACAAACAGAATTTCCATTTTTGATCTTTCTTGAACATTCTTGAAAATAAAACAATATTAACCCTTAGAAGATAGAGTTTATATATGCCATCCTTCTGACTGCTAATAGGAGCCAGTGTTCTCCAAAGAATATACAGTGCACCTGATATGTTGAATTTCCTAAATAACATTTTGCTAATTTAGAATTTATGTAACAATCTTCAGATTTTCACCTTATGTAGAGCTTTGGTTAAGTTCTCATAGGAAAATGAAGATTCTCAGGAAATCTCATATGCCATTTCCAACCTTCCCATGACAATGTAACAGCATATAAACACATGCCCATGAATCACAGAAGCATTTATCATGTGGCTGGGGCAAAAACAAGGCATTTCTTAAATTTATGGAGCAAGCTTGGGGATAGGTCCAGATAGGGCCACGGCTGGCCCCTGTTCCTGGGAATAAGTACATTAAAAGAGATATTATTTGAAAATATCTTTTAGTTGTTTCACCATTATCATGCTTCCTTTCATAATCTGTTACCAACCAACCATAAGCTCAACATTTCCTCTTGAAGAAAGGATTAAACAAGAGCCACTTTTGGGGAGCATGCCTCAGAAAATAAATTGCTCTTTCTATTCCTCTACTGTTTGTGTTTCTGCCTTGGTCTTGAAAGGCTCATAGTGTAGACTGAACAATGAGCATTTTAACAAATAACATTCCCAAATATCTTTTAAGCGAAGACTTGGTAATGTAATGGAAACTCAGCCCAAAGGATGCATTAATCCAGGAAATATTCCATCAAGGAGGTCAGTCAGTCTTGATAGAGGTTTGTTAGAAACAAGATTTTTAGCATCAACAACAACACTGACGAAGAAAAAGCAGATTTTACCAACAGTAGCAAGGAAACTTGATATGCTGTGAAAAGAATATTTCAGAGCACAATTTACCCATAAGAACGTTTGACTTTCTAGAGCTTGGATTTGAGTTTAACTAGCTCATACAGTTGAGATGTCTATGGAGCATCTAATCTAGAGAATGATCAACCAAAAATATAGGCAAACCTGATTTTACTCCAGTTTCTTCTATAAGTCTACACTCAATCTCTCTTCTTTTTATAAGTTGACCAACAGAATCCCAGTAATTACTATTGACAAAAGGTCCTAATAAGACTTAGTTATGTTAGATAGCAAAAAATCCTAAAATTGAAAGTCTATAAGTAGTGTTGAAATGTAAGATCTGGACCCTTTCTTAAATTATAGCTGTAACTAATTATTCAAAGATATTAAATACCTGTTAGCCTGGAAAACATTTTATGAACACAAGCAGTGCTCAAGTTGAAGAATCAAAATGTTCCATGACTGTTAGTTGCTTTGCAGTATTTAAACAAAAGGGAATTATTTCCATTTAGAAACAAGGAGAAGAGCAATAGATATCATGTTGCTGGGTCAGATCAACTCCATTCTCCTTCATTTGTATTTTTTTAATCCACTTTCTTGTGTCTAGAATAAAATAAGCACTCTTAAAAAAGAGACAGAGTTTGAGTATGTCTAATTCACTTAGATTATCCTGACACCCTATTAATTAGGTTGATTTTTTTTCATAATGTAAGTAGGATATTCATTCATCACCAGTTTTTACTGATTCTCTATTTTCTAAGCAAAAGAACATCAGCCTGAACAAAATATACAAATATATAAAAATAATTTTAACCAAAACAAGTAAACAAGTATGTTGTTATTAGATACAAACATCCAGAAGGATGAAATTGAAATGTCATAAAGACAGCTCCATTGGTAAGGACTGGGCTGAAACTAAAGAGACATTTTAAACAATTCCAACATGAGCAGGTCACATGCGTCAAGGAGTTTATGCTCAGCATTCTTATTGCCATGACAGATTTCTGAAGATTTATTCAGATGATTATGTGAATTAAGGCCAGCCAAATGTCGTATCAAATATGCCTTTCATGTTTATATATCAATGAATTATAGTCTAAGGATTATTATCGCGATCAAAAGACCAGCAAAAAATAAAATGTCTCCTACAAAACCAATAAATAAAATTTAATTAGCTCAGGTCTTCTCTTTCGAGGTTCTTTCTCTTAAAATACTTCTTAAACAATGGTATTACTTCTGTATTATAAGACCTGTAATTTTTCCCTGACATCTTATTTGTTATAAAACTACAGTCTAAAATTTTTTCTTGAACTTTAGAAAGTCTCATATTTAAAAATTATTTTTGGCATATACATTTGGCCAAAGTGTTTGTTCATCGTATTTATTATATAACATCTATATTCATTATGTAACATCCACAGGAGATAGTTGGATTTTCTTTTTAAATTTGATTGTAAAAGAATCAATGCTGATTATAGAAATTTTGGAAAATTCAGATCAGCAAGCTGTGCAGAGACAGAATCTTTGGGAGTCAGCCCATCCCTGAGAAAGGAGTAATATTCATGAGATAAGAGTCAATCTCAATTTTTATCTATTAAAATTATCATATCCTATAATAGTTATATATTCAAATAGCTGCATAATATTCCATTATACAGATGTAATAAATTTCATGAATAAAAGTTCATTTTGTAGTAATTATTGATTTTTATAAAAAATTCTGTGATGAATATATCTTTATCCATAAATACCAATGCATATCTCCAACACTTTCTTTGAAAGTAAAACAGTTTAATGAACTGAACACAGCTGTATCATGCCCTCCAAAAATTATCAATTTTTATTTCCACAAGCAATAGATAACATTGCCAACTACACTATTTTCAACACAGATGTCATATTTTTAACATGTTTCAATAAGACATATAAAAAGTCTTATTAATTTAATTTTTATTTATTTCATGAGTATTAGCCATTTAGCAATTGCATACTACTGACTGCAAAGAATGGACTAATCAAAAAACATGATCACTAATGGAAAAAATTTCAGGAAAGCAAACTTCTGTAACTACTAGGAAGCAAGTGGGAAGGTTTGAGGTGATATATAATATTCCGTATCTTCATTGTATGTAATTTATAAATCAGTAAACTTGGCTTTAAACAGAAGACCAAGGGAGTTCCTGCCATAGTTCAGTGGGTTAAAAATCAGACTGCAGTATAGGTTACAGCTGTGGCTCAGATTCAATAGCTGGCCCAGGCACTTCCATACGCCACGAGTGCACCCATAAAATTAAAAATAAAATGAAATAAAATAAAATTAAAAATAAAGGCTAGAGAAATTCAAACTACACATATTGGTATCCCCAAATGTGAGATATAGAATAGTGGGCTAAACATTTAAATGCATAAATTATACAAATCATTTCAAAATAAAAGAATACTTGAATATAGAGACTGAAATGGCATATTGTACCCCAGGATAAACTGATGTGGAATAATCAATACAAATATGTATTTTACCAAAGTGACCAAGGTTTTAACATAAATAACTATAACATAGGTTAAAATTGTCACCTATGTGGCAGGAAAATTAAAATAACAAGTGAAAAAGAAAGAAACTGTTGGTGTCATAGCTGTTAATTCACAATAGCAAATGTGTAGTTCCTAACTTATTCAATATATATTTGTTCAATATATCAATTTTTTGCAGGACATTGATTATAGGTATAATGTCCCATATAAAACAGAACATTTTAACTTGTTAGACCTATAGACAACAAAGATCTTATTGGATAACTCTTGGTAAACAGAACTCAATATAAATATGAATTTTTACAAATGCAATAGAAATTTTACATACAGTAAGTACATCTTTCATTGTTTTCTGAACATATATACTTGTTAGAAGGACAGGTGATAGCAGGATGGTACATTTGGCAGCAGGACATTTTCAAGATAGTTAAGAGTCCAGAAATTAGGAGTTCTCACTTTGTGGCATAACAGGATTGGCAATACCTCTGGAGCCCAGGGGATTTAGGTTAAATCCCTTTCCCAGCACAATGGGTTAAAGATCTGCGGCATGGGTCACAACTGCACCTTGGATCTTGATCCCTGTTCCAGGAACTCCATATGCCACAGGGTGGCCAAAAATGTAAAAAAAAAAAGAAAGAAAGAGTCCAGTAATTAAACCTGAATGTCCTAACAAATGGGGGCCTCTTATTTGCATAAATAGAACTCAGATAGGTAGAATCATGATAAACTAGAAAATCAAAATGGAAGTCAGGAAGCACGGGGTTCCCATTTCTGGCCAGGTTGGTCCTCTAGAAAAGCCTTAATGATGTAGCACCTGTAGGTATCACATCAACACCTGGGCTTCTTGCTGGGGTCTGACTACCAGAGCAAAGGAGCTTTCATCTTTGGTACAGATCTTCACCTTGCAAAAGACGAGTATTAATCTGCTAATAGGAAGTCATCTTCTTGCACCTCAGGTAAAAAAGTTTTCTTGAGAAAAATGGGATTTTCTGTGCTTCTTAGCAGAAGATTTCAAACTCCCACAGATTTTATCAAAAGACTAATCTGATTAACTGGTTACAATGAATGATGCTGACCCTTACTTTTCAGCTGTTCCATTCCACTCCAAAGACATGCATCCTACTGCTGTGTTATAAAACTGTTAATGCATTCCAACTTGCCCCTTTGTTTCTTCAAACAGCTAGAATTATCTCTTTCTGTACTTAAAAAAAAAGGTATATGTATATGGTAAAACATTATTGTCTTGATATACAATTTGACAACTTCACATTTTCTCCATTTCTTTCTTTGATAGGTTGGGTTGGCACATTACCGTTCTGCTTGCCTTTATTCAGGGCAGTTTCAATTTCTCTTCTGCATAGGGAAGTGATGTGATGTTCCAGGTGACTGGGTAATTTTCCATCCTTAAACACATAATTTCCTACTTGGCTTCCTTATGCCAAGTAGACTTGAACACATTCAATATACTGAAGTGCAAAGGATTTCCCCCACTTGCATTTTAAATATTTCATTATCAAGTGTACCTCTCATAAATCTGGATAATTCCCTCTGTCCATCTAACTGAAAGTTGAATTCTGAGCAAGCCTATAAGGCACACCTACAGTTAACCAAAGAGGTCAAATATGAGGCATTCTCAGTGAACTAGATATAACCTTTAAGTTAAACAAACCTTTGAATTTCACCCAATAATATTCATGAAAATCCATTTTATAGCCTCAGATACTACAGAAAAAAATGTGATACTGCTTTGAGTCAACATTCCGTGCTATATTGGGGTCATCATTATGAATACCAATTGTTTTTATAATGTAGGGGTAGATAATAGTAAAAATTTAAGTATATCTGCAGAAACTTTAAAAAATTTATTGAAATAGAAATTAAATCTGAAGTAACCAGTACTATTAGGACATGTCAGCTATTAGGGAGAGAACAGATTCAGAAAGGCCTGATAACAGCTCAGCCTTTCAGTGGCCACGACCTTTCCTGAGCCCCAAATTTTTTTCTATTTACCAAGCCTGGACCATCTCTGAGCCATACAGACTTCTGACACTACCAGGATTCCTACCTGTTTAGTTAATGAGGATTATTGTGATACTTTCCACATTTTGGTTTGGAAAATCTTATTTCCAAACACGGGTGGCAAATATACTGAGAATTTTGGCATAATGCTTCCAAAAAAGGATACCTTTCCTTTCTAAAAACACTTTTTAACAAAATACATTCCCAATGAAAATGAATTTCTATTGCTAAGCTTACATCAATAGCCACCTCAAAAGATCTCTATTTCACTTTCTAGTCAGTTGCTAAGAATCACATGAGGTTCCAAAACACAGTTTCTTAGGGATGGCAAGGGGAGGAGGGGCAGACCGCATAGGAATCTTCCTGCACACGCACAAGGGCTCTCAGAGGGCAGAGCAGCTCTAGTGCAGGCTACAGGTGGTGAGAAGCCACTTGCTTGGGCTAGAGGAGACTGGGCATTTCTTGTGTGGTCTGCAGATGACTGGGCACCTCTCATATGGACTGGGGGCAGCAGAGGGGCTAAGTGTTATGAGGTGCTTTCTGCATGATCTACATGCAGCAGGGACAGACTGCAGCAGTCTTCTCTGAGTCTTGAAGGAAGAATGGCCTGCCACCACTGGGGGCCTGTGAGTGGGCTCCACCCGAGGCCCCAGTCACTTAGGGGTTGCCCCCCACCCCCCAAAAAAGAGGGCACTGTAACCAAGCAGAATACATTGTTGCTCTCATGCCCCTGAGAATACACCAGCCCTGCAGCAGCACTGCCAAATGCTCTGGGTGGCACTCAGACACTTGATCACTGTCCTTTCCCAAGACGCTACAACCAGGAGCAGTTGGTACAGGACCTCCTGCATGGGCTAAGTGCGACAGGATGCTTCTTGCATGGTCTGCAGGTGGCAGGGACAAACCACCACAATTATCACTGACTCCAGAGGTGGGCATGGTGTGCTACTGCTAGAGGTTCCTGAACAGGCACCACTTGTGGCTCCAATCACCTCAGAGAAGGGCACTGCAATAAAACACTACCTGTTGTTGCACTCACTCCCCAGGGAACTCACACACCCTGCTGTTGCCACTGCCAAATGCTTTGGGCACCTTGTCAATTTGCATAAGGCTCATTACCACTTCCCAGGGCCCTGCAACTAGGAATAGCCGGTGGCACGTTCCTGCAGGTCCTTGCTGCTGATAAGATCCCAGCAACCAGGCATTGACTACTAGCCTTATCCATTGCCTCCTTCTCCCCAGAAACATACTCAGCTCCCTTGGGATAACAGCCTGCTCACACCAAAGAAAGAGACAGCAAATATTAAAACTCCATGCCAAAAATAAATAGTAACCCTCCACAAAATACAAAGGGGTGCTCTTGCATAGAAGTAGCTCCCCAAGACTACAGTTTGACTTCCCTAAACTCACAGGAAACATAAGAAAGATGAAGAAGCTCAGAAACCATTCCCAGTTAAAGGAAGAGCAGAATTCACCTGAAGTAGCAAATAATGAAACTGACCTCTGCAGTCTAATAGACACTGAGATCAAAAGGGAGACAATGAAAATACTGAAGACTTAAGGCTGAATATCAATGAATTAAGAATGGAGATAAAAATAATGCATATTCCTTTGGAAAGGAACTAGAAAAAATAAGGAGGAACATAGAAAAATTAGAAAGTTCATTTGCAGAGACGCAAACTGAGCTAAAGGCACTAAAGAGCAGAATGAATAATACAGAAGAATGAATTAGTGACTTGGAAGATAGAATAAAGGAAATCACCTAATAAGGACAGCAGGCAGAAAATCAAATGAAAAAACATGAAAGCAATATAAGAGAGCTATGGGATAATATAAAGCAGGACAATCTATGCATAATAGGAATTCCAGAAGGAGAAGAAAAAGAAAAGGGGAATGAAAATATATTTGACAAAATTATGGCTGAAAACTTCCCAAATCTAAAGGAAACTGATATGAAGATACAGGAAGCACAGAAGGCACCAAACAAGTGGAACGTAAATAGGCCCACACCAAGACATATTATAATAAAAAATAGCAAAATTAAAGACAAAGAGATGATTCTAAAGGCAGCAATAGAAAAATTAAGCATTAAATAGAAGGGAACCCCCATAAGGCTATCAGCTGATTTCTCTGCAGAAACACTACAGGCCAGAAGGGAGTGGCAAGATATAGTTAAAGTTCTGAAAGGAAAAAATCTGCAGCCTAGAATACTCTATGCAGAAAGAATATCATTTAAAATAAAAGGGGAAATATAAAGAATTTCTCCAACAAACAAAAGCTAAAAGAGTAAAGCAATACTAAAGCCATTCTAAAAGAAATACTGAAAGGACTTCTCTAAATAAAAAAGAAGTAAGAAGAAATAGGATGGAGGACACCACAGTTGGAAAGAAATCACTTAAATAAACCAGCATATAGATCTAAAAGAAGAGGGGGAAAAACTGCTGGAAAAATGATGATAAACACAAGGAACAGCAAAAGGATACATATGAAGATGTTAAAAAAGGACTACAAAATCATAGAATGCAGGGAAGTAAATTAAGAAAATATAGCTTCTTTTTTTTTTTTTAATAATGTGTTTGAACCTACATGACTATCAGGCTAAAGCAGACAGACACAGGAAGGAATTCACATACTTAAAAAACAGGGAAACCACATATCAAAACTAAATATTACATTCACAAAAACTAAAAAGAAAAGTACTCAAGAATAAAAAAAAAATGGAAATCAACAAATCAAAAAGAGAAAGGAAGTAAGGAGAAATATAGAATCAAATGGAAAACAACGTTTAAAATGGCAATAAATATATATCCATTAATAATTACCTAAAATGTCAATGGACAATGTTCCAATCAAAAGACACTGAGAGGCCGAATGGACAAAAAGGCAAAAACATAAAATCTGCTGTCTACAAGAGACTGACATTAGGGCAAAGTACACATATAGATTGAAAGTGAGGTGATGGGAAAAGATTTTTCATGCCAATGGACAAGACAGGAAAGCAGGAGTTGTAATACTCATATCAGACAAAACAGACTTTAAAATGAAGGCCATAGAAAGACAAAGAAGTACACCATTTAATGATTAAAGGATCCATTCAAGAAGAGGATATTACAATAATCAACATATATGCCCCAAATATAGGAGCACCCAGACACATACAACAAATACTAACAGACATAAAGGGAGAAACTGATGGGAATACAATCGTAGTAGGAGACTTTAACACCACACTGACATCAATGGACAGATCCTATAGACAGAAAATCAATAAGGCAACAGAGATCCTAAAGGAGACAATAGAAAAGTTAGACTTAATCAAAATTTTCAGGACATTACATCCAAAAAAAGACAGAATATATATTCCTCTCAAGTGCGAATGGAACATTCTCAAGAATTAATCACATATTGGGGCACAAAGCTAACCTCAACAAATTCAGAAGCATAGAAATTATTTCAAGTATCTTCTCTGACCACAATGGTATGAAACTAGAAATCAACCACAGGAAAAGAAATGAGAAAAAACCTACTACATGGAGACTAAACTACATGCTACTAAAAAACCAATGGGTCAATGAGGAAATCAAGAAGGAAATTAGAAAATAGCTCAAGACAAATGACAATGAAGACAAAACCACTCCAAATCTATGGGATGCCACAAAAGCAGTGCTCAGAAGGAAATTCATAGCAATACAGGCCTTCCTCAAAAAAGAAGAAAAATCTCAAATCAACAACTTAACCCTCCACCTAAATGAATTAGAAAAAGAACAAACAAAACCTAAAGCCAGCAGAAGGAAGGAAGTCATAAAGATTAGAGAGGAAATCAATAAAATAGAGATTCAAAAAACAATAGAAAAAATCAGTAAAACCAAGTGCTGGTTCTTTGAAAAGGTAAACAATACTGACAAACCTCTGGCCAGACTCACCAAGAAGAAGAGAGAAAAAAGCAAAAAAAAACAAAATAAGAAATGAAAAAGGAGAAATAACAATGGATATGGCAGAAATACAAAAAAAAAAACATAAGAGAATACTACGAACAATTGTATGCCAACAAATTTGACAACCTGGAAGAAATGAACAACTTTCTAGAGACTTACAGCCTGTCAAAACTGAATCAAGAATAAATAGATCAACTGAACAGACCGATCACTAGAAATGAAATTGAATATGTCAAAAACACACTCCCTACAAATAAAAGTCCAGGACCAGATGGCTTCACAAGTAAAATCTACCAAACATACAAAGAGGAAATTATACCCATCCTCCTTAAATTTTTCCAAAAGGTTGAAGAAGAAGGAACACTCCAAAGACATTCTATAATGCCACCATCATCCTAATTCCAAAACCAAAGACACCACCAAAAAAGAAAACTATAGGCCAATATCTCTGATGAATATAGACCAAAAAACACTCAACAAAATTTTAGCCAACAGAATACAACAACATATAAAAAAGATCATACGCCACAACTAAGCAGGATTCATCACAAGTTCACAAGGGTGGTTCATGTATGCAAATCAATCAACATCACATACCACATTAACCAAAGAAAAGTCAAAAACCATGTGATCATCTCAGTAGATGCAGAAAAACTTTTGACAAAGTCCAACATTCATTCATGATAAAAACCCTTACCAAAGTGAGTATAGAGGGAACATACTTTAATATAATAAAAGCCATTTATGAAGTTCCTGCTGTGGCTCAGTGGTAAACAAATCCAACTAGGAACCATGAGGTTGCAGGTTCAATCCCTGGCCTTGCTCACTGGGTTAAGGATTTGCTATTGCTGTGAGCTGTGGTATAGGTCACAGACGTGGCTTGGATCTGGCATTGCTGTGGCCCTAGCGTAGACTGGTGGCTATAGCTCTGATTGGACCCCTGGCCTGGGAACCTCCATATGCTGTGGGTGAGGCCCTAGAAAAGACAAAAAATAAAAAATAAATAAATAAATAAAAACCATTTATGACTAACCCACAGCAAATATAATATTCAATGGAGAAAAGCTGAAATCCTTCCCACTAAAGTCTGGAACAAGACAAAGATGCTCACTCTCATCACTTTTACTCAACATAGTATTGGAAGTCCTAGCCACAGCAATCAGACAAACAAAAGAAATAAAAGTTATCCAAACTGGGAGAGAAGAGGTAAAATTGTCACTGTATGCAGATGGCATGATACTATATACAGAAAACCCTAAGGATTCAACACAAAAATTACCTGAACTGATCAACAAATTTGCAAAGTAGCAGAACATAAGATTAACATTCAGAAATCAGTCACATTTCTGTATACTAACAATGAAATATTAGAAAAGGAACACAAAAAATACAATATCTTTTAAAATTGCACCCCTAAGAAATCAAATATCTGGGAATAAACCTTACCAAGGAGGTGAAAGACTTATACATTGAGAACTATAAAATATTAATCAAGGAGATGAAAGAGGATGCAAAGAAATGGAAAGATGTTCAATGCTCCTGGGTCGGAAAAATTAATCCTGGAAAAATGGCCATACTACCCAAAGCAATCTACAGACTCAATGCAATCCCCATCAAATTACCCAGAACTAGAACAAACAATCCAAAAATGTATAAGGAAACATAAAAGACCCAGATTTGCGAAAGAAATCCTGAGGAACAAAAACCAAGCAGGAGGCATAACTCTCCCAGACTTCAGGCAATGTTACAGAGCCACAGTAATCAAGACAGCGGTACTTGTCTGGTACCAAAACAGACATACAGACCAATGGAACAGAATAGAGAACCCAGAAATAAACCCAGCCATCTATGGGCAATTGATCTTTGACAAAGGAGGCAAGAACATAAAATGGGAAAAAGACAGTCTTTTCAGTAAGTGGTGATGGGAAAACTGGACAGCTGCATGTAAATCAATGAAACTAGAATACCCCCTCATACCATGCACAAAAATAAACTCAAAATGACTTAAAGACTTAAATGTAAGACAAGACACCCATCTAACTCCTGGAAGAGAACAAAGACGAAACATTCTCTGATATCAACCTTACAAATATTTTCTCACATCAGACTCCCAAAGCAACAGAAATAAAAGCCAAAAATAAAACCAATGGGACCTCATCAAACTAATAAGCTTTTGCACAGCAAAGGAAACCAAAAAGAAAACAAGAAGACAATCTAGAGAATGGGAGAAAATAGTTTCAAACGATGCAACTGACAAAGGCTTAATCGCTAAAATCTACAACCAACTTATATAACTCAACAGCAAAAAAGCCAACGACCCAATGGAAAAATGGGCAAAAGATCTGAATAGATATCTCTCCAAAGAAAATATACAGATGGCCAACAAGCACATGAAAAAATGCTCAACATCCCTGATTATTAGAGATATACAAATCAGAACTACCATGAGATACCACCTCACACCAGTCAGAATGGCCGTCATTAATAAGTCCACAAAGAACAAATGCTGGAGGGGGTGTGGAGAAAAGGGAACCCCCCTGCACTCTTGGTGGGAATGTCAGCTGCTACAACCACTATGGAGAACAGTATGGAGGTACCTTAGAAATCTATACATAGAACTACCATATCACCCAGCAATCCTACTCTTGGGTATATAGCCGGACAAAACTTTCCTTAAAAAAGACACAGGCACCCGCATGTTCATTGCAGCACTATTCACAATAGCCAAGACAAGGAAACAACCCAGATGTCCATTGACAGATGACTGGATTTGGAAGATGTTGTATATATACGCAATGGAATACTACTCAGCCATAAAAAAAAAAACAAAATAATGCCATTTGCAGCAACATGGATGGAACTAGATACTCTCATACTAAGTGGAGTCAGTCAGAAAGAGAAAGAAAATACCATATGATTCTACTTACATATGAAACCTAATATAAGGCACAAATGAATCTTTCCACAGAAAGGAAAATCATGGACATGGAAAACAGACTTTTGGTTGCCAAGAAGGAGGGGGAGGGGATGGGAGGTGTTGCCGGAGGCCAGCTCTGGAAGCCGGGGAGTGTACACTTTCCTGAAGAAGATGGACGGCATCAGCGAATGTACAAATACGGAGACAGCCTCTTTGTCCCTTCTTTCAGGGTGCTAGACTGCTCAAATTTTATTGGCAACAGTGGTTGATTATATAGACAGTGTTTCACTATAGATTACATCACAGTGTTAAAAGTACATTGGTTAACTATTACATGGTATAGCAGCTATACATCATGTTTTAAGATCTTTGTTTTAACTAAACTTGGTACGATTTAGGCGCAATTAGGTACAATACATCATGTTTTAAGATCTCTATCTTAACTAAACTTAGTGAGTACAATTTAAGGGCAATTAGGTACAATACATCATGTGGAAAGGAGGAGACTCAGTATAAATCATCCCATGGCCAGCAAGTCTCCACAAGTTGAAGAGGTCACAGACACAAGAATTTTGCATTTACAAATCTTGTTTTTAGACTGGTGCTTATCTTTAAAGTGTTATGACAAGGAGACAGTGTAAAAAAATATAAACCAACTTAACTAGCTATTACTTAAAAGCTTCTATAACTCATAGCTAGGTGTCTTTTGGTCAAGAATAATATATGCCTAACTTCTATGAAACTCATTAAAATCCTAACTCTAAAGTTTACTATATAACTAGTTAATAGACACTATGTTCTAACTAAGTTGGATTAAAATAAGGGAAAGTCCTTCAGGATGAAATTCTTATTATATTATTGTTGTAATTTTGTTAAGTCACAAATCACCACAGGAAAATAAGAATGGGAAATAATAATAAGTAATCAGGAAAGACTGAGGAAAACTGAATAGCAAGTGAGTAACAGAAAAGACTAAGTTATCCATGGAACAATCCCCACTCAGCAACACAAAATGGAAATTATTTCCTGGGAAATTTAGTTTTCCACCTACATCAGCAGGCAAGCCTTATTGTCTTCTGGGGCCTGTCCTTGGAATTGTGCCGTACAGGCAGGCATCCCCTTGTTTAGGAACCTGCCCTTGGAATTGTACCATTCAGACAGGCCCCTTTTCATGATTAGGAGCTTGTCCTCAGAACTGAACCATTCAGGCAGGCCTCTCTTTCTGATTAGGAGACTGCCCTTGGAATTGCACCTTTCAGGCAAGCTCCCTTCCTTGGCTTCTGGGCTTCTTGTATCTTCTCAGCTCCCCGCAGGGAGGCACTGGGAATTTGGGGTTAATAGATGCAAACTATTGCCTTTGGAATGGATAAGCAATGGGATCCTGCTGTATAGCACTGGGAACTATGCCTGGTCACTTGTGATAGAGCATGATAATGTGAGAAAAAAGAATGTATACATGTATGTGTGACTGGGTCACCTTGCTGCACAGTAGAAAATTGACAGAGCACTGTAAATCAGCTATAATGGAAAAATAAAAATCATTATAAAAATAAATTAAAACAAAGACAACTTCTCTTTTGGGCAATTCACAGGGTACAAAAGGAAAATGAGAGTAAAGGACCAAAGGTAAGTATAAGAACTCAATATCAGCTAGAAGAAGTCATACAAGTAAATTATATTCCTTACTTTGTTGATTAGAAGAAAACCTCTCCATAAATTGAATAGGAAGGACTAATATAAGTAGGAACATTATCTCAATTAGCTAAAATCCGAAAATAGAGGGAAAAACAATGGAAAAGGAAAAGCCCATCAGAAAGGTACCATGAAAAGAAATAGGAAGTAGAGCTAGAAAACTGTAAACTTTTGTTTTTCGAAGCAATTTGATCATATGGTGAGTTACAGTAGAAAGGAACTTAGACATTTTAGTTATTATTGACTAAAATTCTGACAAAGGGAAAAGAATCATCAGTAGTGTTCATGAGAAATTAGGAGCTTATTCTATTCACACAAAGTTTACTGAAAGCCATTTCAGACCTCATCATGGCCTGTTCTTAGTTCTTAAATTCTGCCACCCTAAATAACACTCATACATGAACACAGATACTCACAAGGCAGAGATCTCTAAAATTGAAACTCAGCCCTCTGGTGTGAGCTGACATACTCTTCCCTTAGTTTTATGCTACTTTCTTTCCACACTTGAATGACATTTATAAGACCTGTGTCTCTTCTTTTCTTGGAAGTTTCACTTTTGTATTTTTAATTTTTTATTGAAATATAATTGGTTTACAATATTGTGTCCATTTCTGCCATATGGCAAAGTGATTTAGTTTATATATATATATACACACACACATATATACGTATACATATATATGTATATACATATATATACACATATATATATACACACATACATATATTCCTTTTTAAATATTCTTTTCCATTATGATTTATCACAGGATACTGAATATAGTTCCTTTTACTATACAGTAGGATCTTGTTGTTTATTCATTCTATATATAACGTTTTACATCTTCTAACCCCAAACACCCACTCCATCTCTCCCTACCTGCCCCCTTGGCAGCCACAAGTCTAATCTCTGTCTGTGAGTTTGTTTGTTTCATAAAAGCTCATCATGTTGTTTTGGGGGGTTTTTTGGTGTCTTTTTCTAGGGCTGCATCCACAGCTTAGGGAGGTTTCCAGGCTAGGGGTCTAATCGGAGCTGAAGCCGCAGGCCTATGCCAGAGCCACAGCATTGCCAGATCCGAGCCACATCTGCAACCTACACCACAGCTCAAGGCAACACCGGATCCTTGACCCACTGAGCGAGGCCAGGGATCGAACCCACAACTTCATGGTTCCTAGTCAGATTTGTTAACCAATGAGCCATGACAGGAACTCCCATTATGTTGTGTTTTAGATTCCATGTACAAGTGATATCATATGGTATTTTTCTTTCTCTCTCTGAGTTATTTCACTTAGTACGATAATCTCTAGGTCCATCCATGTTGCTGCAAATGGCATTACCTTGTTCTTTCTATTGCTGAGTAATATTCCAATGTGTATATATACCACATAGTCTTAATCCAATTATACACACACACACATCTTCTTCATTCATTTATCCGTTGATGGACATTTAGGTTGTTTCCATGAAAGACGTGTGTGTCTCATTGATCCTACCTTAACTCACAGATTGACTAATACTTTTGTTCAAATATCAAAGGAAAAAAGAGTATTTTCTTCTCCGACTCAATATGACTCAAATGGAATTAATTACCTTTTCCCTAAAATCAGTCCCCCTTTCTTCCAATAACCCTATCTATGTCCGCCACCAAGCACTAACCATTTAAATGCTGATGTTTCACAGCTGTACCTTATATCACCACTGCCATTGCTCTAGGCAAGCATCCCCTCTCCCCAGACCACTGCAGTTTACCTGAAGGCACTCTCACACAAATCTTGCTGGCCCCAAAACCATCTTTGATAAAGCCATCAGAGATTTTTATATAATGTGTAACTAGTCAAATCACTTCCTCTCCTGATTACCATCCAATAGTGATTCTCACATCTAAACTCAATGGCTTTTTATCAGGCCTATGCTTCCCAAGCTTGAGGTCCAGAATATGCCTCTAGCTTGAAATACAATATGTCTGTCCTCCCAGTTTAGGCTTCAGCCAAATCAAACACCCTGAATTACACACATACACACTTTGCAGGATCATGCCCATGCTTCTTCTAGAACGCACCTCAGCTCACCTCCCACAACCACTGCCACTCTGTCTTCTCCAGAAAGATGCAAGTGACCATTCTTAGCTGTGATAATGTCATACCAGCTTCCTCACACCCAAATTTAACCCATGATCCCATCACTTACTCCAAAATAGTTTTTACCACACAGAATTTCTGTACAGTCATAATGGTAAGAACTGAGTGACTTCTATCTGAATGACTACAGCACCTATAACATGATTTAGCCCCTAAGAAATAAAATTGTTAATTAGACTTATAGAACTTTCACCAAAGTTTTTGGTCTAAGGCTTACAATTCTGTGGATTTCTATAGGCAAATCCATTGTTACTCTAGTCCTATACAGCAAAGATAAAAAATGGGATATTAATCCACAGCATTCAGAAAATATCCAAAAACTTACAGAGCTTTTTTGTACTTCTTAGATAATCTATATAAGAGTCTTCTGTTTTTCTAGACCAGAGAATTGAAAGCAAACACTCAGCTGAGACTGCAGGTCCTTAGTGCTAGCAATGATCTATGGCACTTTGTTAATCATGTGATTCACAAGGACACTCTTCTTTCATCACAAGACTAATATGACCTAAAAAAAATTGTTTCTAACATACTTTTGCTACCCTAAATATGCCATGTGCTCCCCAAGCCCTTCCCTCCCCCACTAGCTTCCTGCCCTGCCATCTCACATATCTTTTATTGCCCTCTGTGGCAGCTGTGATAGCAGCTTTTTATTCTTCCTTTTCTTTTTGTCATATTCCTGGAAGTGCCAACCCCCTTGCCTCTTCCTTGTTGATAAGTAGCTCTATAGACCTGTCACATCTCATGTAAGTCTCTGCTTTGTTGAAAGAACTTGGGACTCCGTCCATGGTGCTCTGGCAATAGCAACGTGAGCTGCAAAAACAAGGAGGAAGCGTCTGTCCTCTCAGAGCCTTTCCACAGAGAGCAGTCAGCAGTAGGGGTGGCAGCCAGAGGCTGGGCCAGCCCACAGAAAGAAGCCCATGCCCCACCTGAGCTCAAATTTCCAAAGTGACTCTCAGCCCTGAGGATGCATTTTTGGATTAGGAAGGCCAACTGGAAACCAGAAACCATGCTAATATAAAAGCTTCTGTGAACTTCCCGTCTAATTTACTCGGTGAAAATAATGTGGTTCCAACCTAATTATGCTACTGGATAATACTTGGTTTGAGAAGCCCAACAGCATTAAGGATTTTTTTTTTTTCCAAATAACCTTTATTTTTTTTTCATTCCTTACATTGTTTGTTACAGCATTTCTAGGCCATTATTTGCTGTCAGAGTACTTTCTATAACATAAAAAAAAAAGTATCATTCCATTGTTTAAATACTGAAGTGACTCACATATCCCTTTAGGATAAATAAATCTTCCTTACCTAATATAGCATCCAAGACCTTTAATATCTCATCCTTCCAGCCTCTTCCCCTGCTGTATTTTCACATGTGCCCTTTAATCTAGAATCTAGATCAACAAGACTCTCTGGAAATTCCCCCTTGATAGGCCATGCTCTCAATTTGCCACACTGTTGTGGAAGTCATTCTCTTGTAATATTAACTTCTTCCCACTTTCATCTTCTAGCTCCTCAGGAACATTTCAGGGGCCACCCTCTCTAGGATGTCTCTCTCACTGCTCTCCTCCCACCTCTGTGCCCCCTTTAATTCTTAGGTTCTCTTAGCTGGCAAAGAACCTCAAATACTTCACTATTAGGATATTTACTCCTCTTTACTCCAGTGTTGTGCCCACTGGTTTACATTTGCCACAGTAGTATGAACTATTTGAGAGATAGAAAAAGTCTCATACAACTCAGGTATCAGAGCACTTGATAGAATCTCAACAAATGACGATTAAATTAATGAATGTTTGGTGTTTCCCCAAAGTTAATTTTTGTTATGTGAATACCCCATCTGAAGAAAAAATTATACATAGTTATTTTTGCAACATTGATAAAAGAAAAAGTAACTTTTGCTCAAACAAAACAATTTTCAGTTTAAATACTGGTCCACCTCAAGGTCTTCAGATAGCAAGTACTTTTACTGGATTTAAGAGTTCAGGTGATTAACTGCTTGACAGGAAAACCAGGAGGAAGAGAGAGAGAAAGAATTTTAACAGGAAAATTAAGCACCTACTGATAATAAAACAAATGAAAAGAACATGCGAATAGCAATAAAATGTGCTTCTGAAGACTTTATCAAGGGAAATATAATTCAATTTACATGTTTGATTTGAACACATTTCAGAAAAATGTCCATTGTATAAAACAATGATTAATCGGTATATAACTTCACATATAAACTCCTAGAAGATTTATGGGGTGCTGCTTTCTCTCTTGCGCCTATCAATTATAATGAAATAGTCTGTTTGTGTCCATTTTCCAAGCAAAGCTATAAAGTTTTTAAGACCCTAGCCCATGCCTTATTCATGTTTATATCACTAGGACTTACCACAGTAGCTGGTAGCTAGCAATGTTCTATATTTATTGCAATGAACTCTATGTTGAAATTTTATTCTTCTATTTAATATGTCATATACAGTAGACAATAAGTTTCCCCCTTCAAAAGGCATGTTTTTAAAACAGTGCATATTTTGTATCTCAAAATACAGAAATTGGAATTATACCCTAAAACACCCCAAATTTGAAAGTATGTATGTTTTCCAACCTGCCAAGCTTCTAGGGAAGAGTCTTGACAACCTAATTGCATATGATCATACCCTCAGGTTCTGATGACTATGAAGATTGGAATTATCACCTAAAAAATAAAAGCCTTAATGTATAATACACAATTCAAATATAAAATACTAGATATCAAGAAATGCAACGCCAGACTTAGAGTGATTTAAAAAAACAAAACAAAACTTACTTTGAAAACCAAGTATTAACTTTATCTATTGAATGCATTAGCAGAGCACAGAGAAAAAGCACTCCATTGGGGCAGCCTCGGGGTATCAAACCATCTCTAACCTATTTCAGATTCCTACTTATAAAACTGTGGGTGGTAACAATCTGGATACATTTTTTGTTAGTTTGTTTAAATCTTTCATAGATACAACATCTGTCAAACAGCCAACATCCCTGACCCAGTTGTATTAAGTAAACCCTGCAGATTATTTGTCAAACAAATTCAGTAACCCAATATTTGTTTCTTTATTTTAAAATTTAATTGGTATGCAAATAGGGCAACAAGACAGCATTTGTGCTGGATACAGTTGTCACTTCAGATTCTGGGAATGCTCATTATCATGCTTACAGATGTTTTTTCCCCACCTAACATCTGCCAATACTACCTAAACCCCAGGAAGTCCACAAACCTGTGCAAACTTCCTCTCACTGTGGATCTCATTCTCTGTTATCTGTTCCATGCACACTAATTTCGTGCATCTGAGGCCTCTGTACGCCAGGATTATGCCTGTTTCCTAACACTTCTGCCTCCAGAGCCTTAGATTTGAAATTGAACAGACACAGAGCCAATTTATCATAGGATGACATGTGTCATGTTCTTGGTATTACCAGAGGAACCCTGGTATGCACTGTATTTATCTTTTTGTTGTCAGCATGGACCAAGACAACATAGGGTAGAGAAGCTATTGTGTTTTTAATAATATGATATATACTTTAAAAATAAAACATTAAATACCATTGCCTTCACAATGTGGTACTAGATCATTCTGCTTAAGATCAGAATTTCTTTGTCAAATAATCATCTGTCATTCAAGAATACATCCTAGTGAAGTGAGAATAACAAATAAAAGCATTGGAATATGTTCCCTCAAAGAAAAAGATAATGCTTTGTTCAAACCAACAATTTATTTCTTCTATCTATCTCATTTTCACATAAATTCTAATCATGCCTAATGATGGCTTTACCTTGAATATAAATTCATATCATGTGGCTTTTGTCAACAAATATAAATATCCAAGAGCATCCTCATTCCTTCTTCTACTCACTAATATATGTACTTTTAACATCCTAATGATGTATTCCTCACTGTGCTTCTAGATCAAACATAAAGGAAATAAATACAGAAATAGTACTATTTCAAGCATAAATAAACATAATAGCTGAAAAGCAAAGCTTTTCACTTGAACCACATTGAATGAAAAGCCCAAAACTTGATGGCAAAACTTTCAACTCAAACTGGCTAATCACAGGGTGACATCTTCTTAACACTTCTACCTTTTATCAGGAACAAACATTTGCTCATACCAAACCTGGCATCTAGCTGTTCATTTCAATGTGAAGTTCATTTTGTTTTCCAGCATTCTTCCAATTACTATTTTTTTTAGCAATGTTCACAGCATGTGGAAGTTCCCAGGCCAGGGATCGAACATGTGCCACAACAGTGATTCAAGCTGCTGCAGTGACAATGCCGGATCTTTAATCCACTGTGCCACAGAACTCCCTAATTACTTTTTTAACATTTGCAAATATGTTCCTCAAAGTAAATATGGCCTAAGTGCTAGCACTTTTTAGATTTTATTAATATGTAATAATCAGGTAAGAAGTACGAATATGCAAAATTCACTACATCTATACAATTAGAATAAATTTAGGGTAACAAATCTTGCCTCTCAAATCTGATGATGGGTTTGCTTGACTGAACACAGACTTTGCTAAACAATGATACTCAAAGAATATTTAATTAATATTAATATAAATATTTATTATCAGAAGTATTGGTCAGAATCTAACAGTTGGACCCAGGAAATAGTTGACTAATTCAAAAATGATAACTGAATAAAGTTGAATTGAGAGGACAACTTGAAAAGATTTGGGCAGGGTTAAAGAAACTAATAACAGAGGATAAAGGACCCAAGTACCCACAAAAGAGGAACACATTACCACACCTGGGCCTGAGAGGGCAAGGAGAGAGTTATTACCAGGACTCTGGTGAATGGTTTGCCTAACAGGAGCAGTGGCCTGAGAAAAAGCACCCAGCTACTGCCAATCCTCAGGCTTGCAAGGAAGAAAGAAATGGAATAAATAACCCAACTATTTTCTATTCCACCTTTCAATATTCTACCCTGCTTTCCATTAGGAAGACACAACTGAAGGCTAGAGACAAGGAAGTCCAGGTGAGGCCATGGCAGAGAGAAAAGTAGAGAGAGGTAGGGTGTAAATTAGCAGCCTCAAGTGGAAAACATCCAACACACCAACTTTCTCTTTAGTGTAGCTTCCCCCCATCACTAAATGCTATAACCACAAGGATCTAATAATTACAGAATGTCTTGAACCCCTTCCTATGAGATTCACATAGACTCCACGAGTAAAGTCTGAGAGTTACTGCATGTGTCAGAATTCAAAAAGAAAACTATCACTCTCTAAAACATGTACATTCTCAGCTTGGACCTGCATAAGCCCAGGACCAGGCTGCCAAGCTCCTATTGGCTGATAGAATCCTGGATAAGGCTGACACATGACAGATGATCAGGTAGAACAATTTAAAAATGCCACATAACTCTTTATCCTAGAATCAAATGCCACTTGTTCAACATTCCTTTTCTACTTCCATCTTGCATTTCTAACACAGAATGTTTAATAATTTTTATTGGGGTAGATTTGACTTATAAAATTATGTTCATTTCAGATTCAGAGCAAAGTAAATTAGTTATACATATACATATATCCATTCCTTTTCAGATGTTTTTCCCATACAAGTTATTACACAGTACTGAGTAGATTACTCTGTGCTCTATGGTAGGTCCTTTAAACACATCTTGCATTTTCTTTAAAGACTTTAATTATGAAATTTTCACACTAAGCACTTAGGCATTTTGACATACTGTCTCAGTTCTGGCTTCTTTGACAAAAACAGCATGGACTACATACGTTTAAACAACAAACATTTCTTTCGCAAAGTTCTGTAGACTGGGAATTCCAGTATTAAGGTGCCAACAGAGAAAGAGAAAGAGATTGGATGTGGTAAGGAAGGGGGATCTCTTTCCTATCCTTCATTAAAAAGAGAAAAATCCTATTCATAATGGCTCCACCTTCATGACCTAATTGGCTCCCCAAAGCCCCACCTCCTAATAACATCACACTGAGTTATGATTTCAACCTATGAATTTTGAGGACACAAACATTCAGTCCATACATATATATTACATCAATTCTCATAATACAGTTGGTGATAGATATAAAGTTTCTTATTTTATGGGTTATCATCTGACTCTCAGAGAGGTGAAATAGCTCCCCTGAGTTTATAGAGCCATGGCTTACTGTCATGATTGGAATCCTCATTCCATATCTGTGGTCTATTCTTTGAGCTACAAGAGCCTCATGCTATAGGTACGAAGGTCTAGTAAGACTTCCTTGCTTAAATAAGCCATGCAATAACACTGTGCAACTCCTGTTCTGATCTCTAACATAGTATCTGCCATCTTTATCTGTCAGTCTTTCAACAGAGTTTCTTGGAACACCTATTTTGTACCAGTGTCCTAGGCAATAGGAGTATAAAAACAAATGATTATAAAACTCCTGTGTTTAATCAGCACTGGATACAAACTATTCTTGAACCATCTGCTCAAATTCTTTCTCCATGTTGCATCTTTTTCTGAGTTAAAGTAGTCTTTCCACAATTAATCTTCAGAGGACATACACACACACACACACACATATATGTATATACACATATATACAGGCACTGATGATTGGCACTAATCATTCAGGATATTGTGCCTTTTTCACACATTTACCATCTCGCCATCAAAATTATGTTCAGTGGCATGTCTTTATAACCCTCGCTAAAACTTCTAGCATTCTTCCTCACATACAGTAAGCACTCTGTAATAAGACTTCAGGAAAAATTTACTTAGTACCAGGCACCA
The DNA here is from genome assembly GCF_016906955.1 of Phacochoerus africanus. Lineage (NCBI taxonomy): Eukaryota > Metazoa > Chordata > Mammalia > Artiodactyla > Suidae > Phacochoerus > Phacochoerus africanus. Next base: position 98,753,007 of record NC_062547.1, on the reverse strand, counting down.
TGCCAAGTTCAGAAATAATTGGTAGTAAAAAAGCATACATATATCCTCTCAAGGAACCTCTCTGAAAATTTTGTAGTTTCTTGAGATGTACAGACGTAGAAATAGGCATGTTTAACATAATATGATAAACTACATAACACTAAAGCAGGTGTTTCTGGTTTGTCTCCTTCACTCCATAAAGGGGGCCAGAGGACTTTAGAATGGGTATGAGGCCTGCACGCAAAAACACCTTCAACATGCACCATACTATGAGGGCTGAGTGTGTCAAATAAGTCACAACAAAGCTAATGTCACTAGATCTTTAATGTTCTAAATTTGTTGTCTTTCAATTAAATTCAACCTCCATGCTGTTATAAGTGAATTAAAGGTCATTTGTCACAGAAAGAAAAAAAATACATATTTTTCATTTATTTTGTATTTTTAATAATACTACTCATGGAATTTCCATTGTGGCACGGTGGAAATGAATCCAACTGGGAACCATGAGGCTGCAGGTTCGATCCCTGACCTTGCTCAGTGGGTTAAGGATCTGACGTTGCTGTGAGCCATGGTATAGTTCGCAGATGCGGCTCAGATCTGGCATTGCTGTGGCTGTGACATAGGCCGGCAGCTGTAGCTCTGATTAGACCCGTAGCCTGGAACCTCCATATGTGGCAGGTGCAGCCCCAAAAAGCCAAAAATAATAATAATACTATTTATAATCAATGAATTCTATGAGCTCTAATATGTATTCCTATGCTTTCTTTGATAGATTCCTCTTTAAAACATTGAAGTTTATGATAAGCCTTGAGAGTTTAAGAGGACAGATCTTTCTGGGTGAACAAGACTACTACATTAATTATACACAGGTCAAATAGTTGAAGACTCCTAATAAAAATGTCTCACAACCTTTCATATGATATGTCATAGAAAATGTAACATTTTTGAGCCACAAAAGACATAAAATGTTCCAAAGTTCATATCTGTATCGTAGAATGTAAATACACCAGATTAAGCTGAAGCCTACCATTTTTAATTTCATTCACTCAGTGCAGATCTACATTTACCATATTTCTAGTTCAAAGAAATGATTTTCATTCATTAAGCAGCAAAACTACTTCTTTCTGCAAGACTGTACTAAGCCAGAAACAAGGGAAAATGTGTATTTGTATTATTATGCATATAAACTTATTGACTTTGAAAAGATTAACTTGTAGCTCAATAAGGGAGAAATTCATTACACCAATCAACCTCAAGTAACTAGAACTAAACAAGATGCATCAGTCTAAGTCGAAATGGAATTTACCTCAGTACTGCTATAGCCTAAAACAAACCGTAAAATGAAATCAACGCATTGTACCAGGAAATTTTGCATAAACAATCTGATAGAGTCTAACACGTTAAGGCTGCATATATTCTAGCCTCTCAGGCTGTATGAAAAATGTTGAGATCAATGGATGCTGATGAGCAATATTTAAATGAATTTCTAAATGACTATAATAAAAAATTTAGTTGACTCAACCCCTGCTGTTCTGGGCTGTGAAGTTATGAGCTCTATTTACCTGAAAGCATGTATGCCTATTAGACTTGGCAGGAGTTTCTCAACCTTGCTATTAAGTAGAATATCTATTTAAAATGAACCAAGCGTCAGACTATATCAAGGCTGTTACTTCAGACTGGGATAAAGCAGCATGCTAACCTCATGTACATGATGCAAGAGCAGAAGAGAATAAATCTTCATGGCTCTTCTTAACCTCCTTGTGAGCAAAAAATTTCCATCAAATGTAGCCAGCATTGAATTTCACAGGTCTCAATGATAAAATGGCTAAATAAAAAGTGACACAAGAAAAAGCAAAATGAATTAAAAGTATATAGAACACATTTTAAAATGTATCTTTCAAAAAGCTTCCATACCTTTCTGAAGGCAAAGAAAAATCTGTGGAGCTAATGAAGAGGTTATTGTTTAAGCAGGAAAATGAAAACCAGAAGGAAACATTTTCTCATGATCTGTAAAAGAAGGAAAGAAATGGAAGAATTTTGAGGACAGGTGGATATTTAGTACTCGAGGCCCATCAGATGCAATATGCCAAAAATAGTGGGAAAAAGTTTGATTAAAACTCAAAGAATTGGACAAAACCATATAAATGAGCAAATTTAGAGGTAGAAAATAATCAAGGAATCACTGTGAAATAGGGAAGTCTGTGGAAATGGTAATGACAAGGATTAAATGATAGTAGAGACAGCATTGGAGTTTATCTTTGAATAGGACCAGGTATATTGAAAATATAAATGTTTATCAGGTTGCAGTAATGGCAAGATCAAGCCATACTTGAGAATGTAAAAAGGAGACAAATATTCTTGCAAAAGGAAAAAATATACAGAGTAGAAACTGCAGAATTAAAATTCAGCATAGCAAAGAATTTGCTTATAGACCAATTCGTCCTTTAAACATTAAAGAATTAGAAACTGCAATTACAGGGCAAATGTAAGTGGATATGAAATACACTATTTACAATGTATCAGAGTAGAAATATGCATTTTAAAAAATGCATCTTTCAAAAAGCTTCCACACCTTTTTGAGGCCAAGAAAAATCTGTGGAGCTAATGAAGAAGGGAGTGAAATCTGTAAGACAGTCTAGTCTTCATCATTAACAGAAATTAAACCAGGGTAGGAAAAATAATTTTATAATGATGTGAAATGTGGCTAAAGAGAATTGTTCAATATTGAACTCAAAGACAGGAGCTGACAATGCAAAGAGATGATATATTAAAGTGATTTGTAAACTCCAAAGTATATGCTAACACTGAGTATTTTCTCTTCAAATAGACCAATCAGTAGTGAAAGAAAACAAGAAATAAATAATTCTAAAAGAGAATTTACTTTTTACCTTCAGAATAAAATATTACTTATGAAAGCTGAGAAACTGTATAATTTTTTTATTTTTGTAGAAAATGAACCAAAGAAAAATAAAAATTAATGTTTAAAAATCACTAAATTAAATGTCAATAATTGACATCAGATCAACAATCTGTCAGCACATATTTATGGATTATCTTCTCTGAGACCTATATTCTGCTTTGTGATGTGAAAAATATTATAATACCCCTTCCCCAAACAGAAACAGAATGGCCAATGAGAGGATAAGCATGTCTGGGAACCATTACTGATACTTCATTTGAGGGCTCTGGGGAGACCAGTAACCTCACTGTGAGGTCAGGTTGATAGGACTGGCCAGCTGACTGATCCATGTAGGAACTAATATTTGGGGGAAAAAAAATAGCATCACAGAGATTGTAAGAACAAGATCTGGGTACTTATTACTCTGGCCTCTCTCCTGTGTCTCTCTACCACTCTCAGCTACTGTTTGGGCTCTGGGTACAGCTTCTGCTACATGTCCCTTCAGGGTACTTGTGATACAGCCCCCATTTGTGCAAGCTCCAGGATGCAGGCCATCCCTTAGAGTTTGCCGCCCACAGCTTTGCAAAGAGCCCCCTTCAGGAAAATCTTATAATTTCCCAATATAAGTGGCTGGCTCTTTCTTTCTGGGCCCTTACCTACACAGGATTTAACATTTGTTGTCAAGGATTTTATGGTTCTGAGAAAGTAGGAACCATTTCTATAGAACAGTGGGAAAACAATGTAAGATTTCTTTACTGAAGTACTATGTGATTTAACAGAGAACAAATTGTTAAGAGGGTAAGTGTGAACCAAACAGGAAAGAATTAGGGAGGACTTCTTACTCTTAAAATTAAAATGGATTGAGAGAGAGAGAGAGACAAAGAGACAGAGGAGAAAGAGAGAGAGAGAGAAGATAAAAGGGACAAATTCCAAGCTAAAAGTCATTGCCAAGAAAAAAGTTTAGTCCCTGGAGATAATCATGGACTAAAAGCAAGGGTGACTATATACATTCAAAGTTGTCTAAGACATCCCTAGCTCATACCCATCGTCTCAGTGTAATTCATTAATAGTAATAAATTATTCCTCTTTCCAATGCAATGCTTTTTTGTATGCATTATACGTAGAAAGTCATTTTGAATTCCTGAAAAAGGAATTACTATGATAAAAAGTATTTTTCTAGGATACATTAGGGAATAGGATGCGATAGAAAGGGAAGTTTAGAAAATAATGGAGTTTAAAGAGAAGAATCATTTGATTAAAATGATGATACAGTGAATGAAAGGAGAAATGTTAAGAAAAATAAATTGCCCTCCTAACAAAAGCTTATGTATATTCAAAATATACAGTGGTTCTCTGTAACTTAGACTCTAATGAGTCTCATTCAAAGAAATAGTATAATAACCCAAAGAAGTTAAAAGGAATTAAATGTTTACTTCATGTATTTATTTATCAAGTGAGTTCATCACCTTCTCTCACTAATAGTCTATTATCCTCTACACTGAATTCTCATTCTCACTTTCCATGTTCCTTCTGTCAGAGACATAAAGAACCTTGTCCTTAAGTCTCCTCTATGCTCCAAACCCAGCGTCCTTTCAGCTCAAGCTTGTTCTTAAAATGGAAAAGTTTTTAGCTTGGTTTATAAAGTTATTGCATCAGAAAGCTATGGTATCTTCAGATGATAATTTTATAAACACCTTTAAATTTTTAGGAAAGTTACACATGCACAAGGTGATAAAATAATCAGAATTTACAGAGAGATGCAAATTTCTCCTAGCTTATTCCTTATTCATCCCACCTTAGCTTTCAGAGTAAACTTCTTATACTTGTTTTTGGTTTGAATTCTTCATACGGCTACTGTGTGACATTAAATCATATGCTTATGTCATTTGTATTTTATCAACTTTATATAATATCTGATGAATTTCTGCTATAAAATACAAGAATGGAACACATTTACAACATTTTCCACCCCTCCTCCTCTTATGTGGCAATATCTGATAGACAAATTTTATGTTAAAATTTTTACTAGGTAACTCAGTAAATTTAATAATACATTTAGCCTTTTTTAACTTTGGCGTCATTTGAGTCTTTTCTACATAAAATGATGTTAGTACCTAAACCCTTCCATCTCCACATTCTTCCCTCTGTTTTCCTCCTTCACTTTTGACTTTTACAATGTCAGTGTTGTTCATATTTAAATATAATTTTAAACCGTGATGGACTTTCATCATGCTTCAGTTTTAGGTTGATTATAAAAATCTACAACCAATGAATTGTAAGTATTCAATATTAGCTTTCTTCACTATAAGGTCACATGTGATGTGAACATTATATTTCTTCTCTACATGTGAAATATCATGCTTCCTGACATAATGAAAAATACTCCTAACATCAAAGACAAATATATGTCCTGTTCTTGCATTCCTTCAAGTGATGAAAGCCATTCCATATTTTAGTTTATTTTGACCTATAACTTTCTTTCAGAGGTAGAATATTTGATTGTGATATATTATTTTTCTCATATAAAAATTAAAGTATCTTTAGCATATTCTCAATATTATTAAGACTCTCAATATACCATTTCTCACATGGGAATCCATATTTTCCTGAAGACTATCCTCCCCTAGCATGTACATATTTGCCAAAAAAGCCTCAGGAAATTACAGCATGGAACCTTAAATTCAGTCAAATCCATCACATTCCTCTTTCCAAACCACTTACACTAAGCTCCCTATACATGTAGAAAACACTATAAACTTGCTGATCAATGGTGATTAAAAAATATAGTTCCACTTCCACTTATGATAGAACAACTTATAGTTAATCAACACTCTTCTGACAATACTCCCCCTCCAGCTGTATAGAAATATTGAAATTATAGCTGACCAAAAAGCACAGGAGTTCAACCAAGACAGTCAGAATCTAAGTATCCAAGACAATCTCTTTTGATTTTCCAACTGACATGGTGGAAGCCAGAAAACAATAAAGTGTTCTAATATGCTGACAGAAGACAGCAGTTAACCAAAATTGTATACACTGCAAAAACTACCCAGCATCAGAGAATTTAAAATTAAAATATTTCCATACCAAAAGAGAGAATTTTTCATCACAAACACAAGCATATGAGTAATTCGACCTAACTGGCATGCAATCAAAAATGACTGAATATACATTCCTTTCAAATATTATGGAACATTTCCCAAAATTTACTGCATGTTGCATAAAAAAAGACAACACATTTTCAAGTACTAAAATAATTGAGAATATGTTTTTAATTTTAAAAAGGATACATCCTCCCCAATGTTCATAGCAGCATTATTTACAATTGCCAAGATACAGAAGCCACCTAAATGTCCATGAACATATGAATGGATAAAAATGTGGTATATATATATAATGGAATACTATCCAGCCACAAAAAAGACTGAAATTTTACCATTTGCAATAACATGCATGGGCTTGGAAGGCATTATGCTAAATAAAATAAGTCAGACAAAGACAAATACTGTATGACATCACATATATAATGAATCTAAAAAATACAACAAACTAGAAGATGTAACAAAAAAATGAAAGAAAGAAACAGACTCACAGATATAGAGTCAAAAATAGTGGTTGCCAGTAGTGAGAAGAGAGGAGGGGGAAGTACAAACTGCTGGATGAGAGATAGGCTCATGGATGTATTATACAACATGGATAATATAGCTAATATTTTAGAACAACTGTAAATGGCAAGTAACCTTTAAAATTGTATAAAGATTTTTAAAATAAAAATTTTTAAATTAAAAAACTAGAAAATATCGAAACAGAAATAATTACTTCTCTGTATCCTCAACATCTTTCCATTGCTTAAAGGTTGAAATTTCCAACCCCAAGATTTCCCAGTGCTTTGCTCTTGATTCATTACTCCTTCAATCCTTCATAAGCTTTACCTATCCACACTCTGAACCAGATATTGATGATTCCCACATTTGTATTTGCAGCCAGACATCTTTCCTGAGTTCTAGGCTAATTCTCAGAGAAACCAACATTTTTTTCTTCTCAGAGAAAACCCCACAGGAATAGGCTAAATGACATCTCCTACACATCTTTAGCTGCATTAAGCTCTGCTGAAATAGAATGATCACAGTACTTGAAACCAGAAACTTGGAGCTCTAGTATCCATTGATTGCTACACCTTTGGCATAACTGTGATGTAAAATTGGTTAAAGGAAATTGGGATTGACGATACTTTCCATTTAATTGTGGAATAATATCCCAAGGGAATTTGTGGATGGTTTATGACCAGGAAGCTGGTGTGTGGGAAAAAACAGGATGGAGAGGAAGGGTATGCATACATTAGCAAAAGCCAGAAAGTTCTCTAGTGGGGACAAATTGCTGGTCTAAATATCAGTGCTAGATCTGCTGGTTAACCTAAAATGATTAATATATACATATTGGGGCTCCTCAAGCAGAGCCTATAATTTCAGTATGTCTGGAGTAGAACAAAAAGTCTACTTTTTAAAATCTCCCCAAGCAATTCTGATACGTTGTATATTTTAGACCACTGGATTAGAGTGGCATTTCACATTGTGTGGGCCATAGACCACTGGAAATTATTGCCAAGTACAACTTTTTTTAAAGTACTCTCCAGATGCTAAACTAATGCATATAAAAATGTTTAATATTTTTTAAAAGTTACTAAATTAATAATTGATTTTACCACCTCCCCTACTAATTAAAATTAAACTATTTGGAAGGAGTCCTTGAACTTGAAAATTTTTAAAAAGAAACAAAAAAAATAAAAAATAAAAAATAAAAAGAAACAAAGTAAGCAATTTATGTATTATTACTTTTAAGACAAATAAGAAAATCATGGAAAACAAACTTAAAAAATGAAAATCCATTAGTCATGTTTTGATATTTCTCAAACATTTTGTGTTTTTTAAATTCTATCTCACATATACTACCACTACTACATATAAAATACATAACTAACAAGGACCTGCTGTATGGCACAGGGAAATCTATTCACTGTTCTGATCTAATCTATACGGGAAAAAATAATGGCTATATGCATATGTATAACTGACTCAATTTACTGTAAACCTTAAGCTAATACACTGTAAATCAGCTACAGTCTAATAAAATAAAAAATATTTATCTCATGTATTTTCATAATTCAATTAAGTGAGTATTTCAGAACCAGTTTATAAAAGATGACACAAAGGTTAAAATTTGCGTAAGTACAAATTGTTACACTTTTATAATTAAGTAAAAGCTATACAAAATTTAAGCAAGTATTGATCTCAGACGCAATTTATTATCTAGAAATACACATAAGGATTGATTAAATTCTGCAGGTCTAAATTTCACCTAATTTAAATCACAAAGCACAATGTTTGCTCTTTTAAAATGAAGAGTATTCCTGAGCATTTTAGTTTGGGCACATAAATCTCGATAGATTAATAAGCCTTCAGTGATCATAATTACAATGGGTGATTTCTTATGAATAGCATGAACAGTTGAAAGGATGCTCAGATATACTGCATAATCAATAAGAGAAGAAGCCTAGGTTAGTAGAAGATTATGAATATGCTAGTGTCTAGAAGACAGTTCAACATAACTTTGCTTTTCCCATTTAGTAGTTACTGTTTGGTTTTAGTTCCCCCAAGGCCGACTTTAAGATGAGTGTTGGGATACAACTGGCTTCTATGGCATATAAGCTCAGAAAGTATAGAGAGTGAGGAAATGAGATAGAGAAAGGAAGAAAGCCAATAAAGGTTATGTTGATAAACAGTCACTGTGGGAGACTGAGGCTCAATCCTGCAGCATACCCTCAGTGACAGTGTAGAACACAAAACAGAACTGTCCTACTGAAGACAGAAGGTGTGATATTCATCCATGAACTCTTATTCTTCATTATCAACTCCCTAGTTCTTCCCTCCTGCCTAATGTCCAGGCTGAGCATGCTCCTTATGTGAGAAAATGACTTCAGGGAGAAAGATGCATAGGGATGGATAGGAATTGTCTGCAGGTAACTTCAAGAGACAGAGGAGGTTTGAGCAGGAAACCACAAGTGACAGCCTCGGTCACCATTCCCTTGATACTAAGTCTACCTCAGCTGGGCAACCAGAAGTTTCTCTTCTCTGTAGTCTCTACTTCCTCATGATGCGATCCATATTTCTCTTTCTCTCTCCCTCTCTCTCTCTCCTCCCCAATGAACTCAATGATGAAAGAAAACTACTTAGGCATTCTAGCATGCATTTTTATTGACCTGAGATTATTTTGTTTATCCTAAGGGATTTTATGCTCATGTTTAACCATTATTCCCTATAAGTAAATATAGCATATAAGAAAACATAAGTGGTATTAATATAAGCATGTCAAAGTCAGGAACAATTCAGTATTTTTTCTTATTAATCTTCCCCAGGCGGCTATTGGTAATCTTTACACAGGCACCATCACTGTGCTAAAATTCAACCTCAGGAATAACCCTTTTGTGAATATATGTATAACTGAATCACCTTGATAACATTGTAAAGCAACTATATGTCAATAAAACTTTTAAAAATAGATAACTCTTTACTTGCTCTTGACCAGATCCCTGATTTTATCTACAGACATTTGTCACCTTAAATAACAATGACCTCAGCATGTGACACATGTAAGCGCTGCTCACTAAAACATATTTTAGAGTCATGTTCATATTTCTGTTCTCTAGTTGCTGGTTCCTAGATCAGACTTTTCTCTCTCTTGGAATTCAAACTTTTACTGTCTGGACCACATTTGTCAGTTTAACTTTCACCTCTTGCTTCTCTACCTGGATTTTTGCCCTCCTGGATTTCCTGAGGTTTTTAAATAATCCTCAAGTCTTATTTTGCCTAAGGTCTGCCCTCTGAAAAGCATTCCAGTCTACTGTCCAGTTCTGGTGCCCATGTCATGATTAGTGTCTCACTGGCACCCATATAGCTACTTTCTAGCAACTCAAACAAGTATTTATTGAGTACTTACTATGTGTCATACATTTTGTGGAGCCGAAACACAGCAATGAATGACATATCAACTTCTAGCTCTCAAAGAACTTAAATTAGCTTGGGGATGGCTGGTCCCAGCAAGTGTCCTTTTAAAACACACACCTCATCTAACATGGGGAAAGCAACTAAAAACAATTTTCTTTTTCTTTATTATTCTTTTTATTATTATTAAAGTGTAGTTGGTTTACAGTGTTTTGTCAAGTTCTCTTGTACAACAAAGTGACCCAATCACACACATTTCTCTGTGCTGTGCAGCAGGATCCCACTGCCCATCCATCCTAAAAACAATAGTTTGTATCCAAAAAAAACCCCCAAATTCCCATCAATCCCACTTCCTCCCCTTTTCCCACCTGGGAAACACAGGTCTTCTCTTCTTGGTCATAATCTCTTTCTGTTTTTTGTTTGTTATTTTTAAATAGGATCATCTGTTCCATATTTTAGATTCCACAAAGTGTGATATCATATGCTATTTGTCTTTTCTTTCTGGCTTACTTCACTTAGTATGAGTGTCTCTAGATCCATCCATGTTGCTGCAAATGGCTTTAGTTTGTCTTTTTTATGGCTTAGTTCATTGTATATATGTACCACATCTTCTTAATCCATTCATCTGTCAATGGACATTTAGGTTGTTTTCATGTCTTGGCTACTGTGAATAGTGTTGCTATGAACATAGCGGTGCCTGTAACTTTTTAAATAAAAGTTTTGACTCAACATCACTAATCATTGGATAAATTCAAATCAAAACTACCATGAGGTATCACCTCACACCAGTCAGAATGGCCCTCATTAACAAATCAACAAATAACAAATGCTGGAGAGGGTGTGGAGAGCCTCTTTCACTGTTGGTGGGAATGTAAATTGGTACAACCACTATGGAAAACAGTATAGACAGAGGTACCTCAGGAACTAAATATAGAGCTACCATATGATCCAATAATTCCACTGCTGGAATTACAAAACTTTCACTGAAAAGACAAAACTTTCACTGAAAAACATAAAAACAATTTTCAAAACTTGAAATGCAAGCCCTCTGTTGCCAACCGAAGAAAAATAGTCATTAATTTTCAGATTATTCCAAGATACAGTCTGCCAAAAATCTTTTAGAAACAAAAAAAAATGAGAAAAATATTTGGCCTGCCTATGGTTGATAATTTTTAAACCATTATTAAATACCTCAAATTGTAACATCCTATTTTTTAATTGGAAATAGAGTGATTTGTTTTTTTGCTTATACATTTACTCATTCAGCACATATATTCTGAATGTCTGTTATGTGTCAGAACAGAAGAGGCTACTGCTCCTTGGAGCTATTTTCCAAGTAAAAGGACCCAGACTGTGCAAGTGAACAAATAATGTGTGATAACATATGTGAGGGAAATAACCTGTATTCACTGGCACAGAAAGGGATGGGGTGGAAGGAAATTATTTACGTAAAATAAAGAATGTCTCCCTTGATAGTTGAACATGAAGAAGCAAGACTCTTTTTAGATATTCAAAATACAAATATAAATATAAATGTGTAAAAATTCTCACATGCATTAATACCAATTATAACAGTCATGTCCTTTTTTTTCCTCACAAAATTCATCTTTGTTCAAAAAATGTGACTAAAATTCCCAAAGTTAAAACCAAGAGAAATTGAAGGGATGTGAAACAAGGACTTAAAATATAATCGTTCTTTCAACATTAATTATACTGTATATTTTTGATAAGCTATAATCAAGAATTGAAAGCTGCTTTTTGTCTTCGGTTCAAAATCATGAAGCAACAGTTTTTCACAGTGAATATATCTTTGTGAGAAATTCTGAAACAGAATTACAATGGTTACGATTCCCTACATAAAAATGAGTTCAGACAAAAGATATTGCCTATTTGCTCTTCTTCTAGGTTTATTTTGCTGATACTTTTTTAGGGGCATAGGAGGTTAGAGGGCAAATAGAGAAAGGTACAATGAGCATTCAGCATAAGTAAATTTTAAAGGACCTTTTGAGATATGAAATATGGCTTTAAAGCATGAGAACAAAAGATAATTTTTGGCCAAGACAATTTTCAAAAAAAAATCATTTTGTTTTTATCTACCAAAAAATAAACAAGCTATCCATCTCTCTCTTGACCTTATGATATATATAAATGCAGATGTAGCTGTTATTTCCTGTAATTTTAGTATTCCTATTTTATTTTTTAGTAATCCTATCCATCCATCTGTATTTTTCCAAGTATCATTTTGGTTCTTCTCCCTATTTCCTTCTACTTAGATGAAAATACAAGTACAGAGAGGCCAAAGACCATGTCTTTTTTATCTTTCACTAACATTTGTCAAAATATCTGCTACATAATAAAAGCTCAATAATGAACAAATAATTGAATAAATGAATACATAAAAGGGTAAGCGAATAAAAATTCAAAAACCATTTGATGCCCTAAAGGAAATAATGTCTTCAGCACCTACTATAAGATTATTATAGATTATATACTATCATTCAGACACTAGCAAGTATTTAATTTTAGTGGCATAAATTCAGATGGAATTACCTTGAAAAATTAAATTGTATTAAATAGCTATGCTATTTAAACAAACTGCAAAGGATGACATTTTTCCAACAAAACTTTTATTTTACTCCCACATAAAAAAAAAAATTTTAAGTGACCTAATGTTTCAGATATAGAAGTTAGTGTTAAGAAATTTTCTTTTGGAGTTCTCATCATGGCGCAGTGGTTAACGAATCCGACTAGGAACCATGAGGTTGCGGGTTCGGTCCCTGCCCTTGCTCAGTGGGTTAACGATCCGGCGTTGCCGTGAGCTGTGGTGTAGGTTGCAGATGCGGCTCTGATCCCACATTGCTGTGGCTCTGGCGTAGGCCAGTGGCTACAGCTCCAATTCAACCCCTAGCCTGGGAACCTCCATATGCCGTGGGAGTGGCCCAAGAAATAGCAACAACAACAACAACAACAGACAAAAGACAAAAAAAAAAAAAGAAATTTTCTTTTATATTTCAAATTGGGTTATGGAAACTGGCAAATTTATACAATGCCATTGATACGCTCCTCTATTTTATCCGCATTCCAATGATCATGTAAATGAACAGAGAATTCATTTCTTATTCAAAGAAGGAATAATTTACAAACTTTTTACCCAGGATATAGTATCCCTGATTAACTTCTTCCCTGTCTCTTTTTATTTATTTTTTTTAATTATTTCCCCAATACAATTTTTTTTCTACTGTACAGCATGGTGACCTAGTTACACAAACATATATACATTCTATTTTCTCACATCATCATGCTCCATCATACGTGACTACACATAGTTCCCAGTGCTACACAGCAGGATCTCATTGCTAATCCATTCCAAAGGCAATAGTTTGCATCTATTAACCCCAAGTTCCCAGTCCACCCCACTCCCTCTCCGTCCCCCATGGCAACCACAAGTCTATTCTCCAAGTCCATAAGTTTATTTCCTGTGAAAAGGTTACAAAAACAACTTACAGGATGGGAGAAAATAATTTCAAACAATGCAACTGACAAAGGCTTAATCACTAAAATCTACAACCAACTTATATAACTCAACAGCAAAAAAGCCAACGACCCAATGGAAAAATGGGCAAAAGATCTGAATAGATATCTCTCCAAAGAAAATATACAGATGGCCAACAAGCACATGAAAAAATGCTCAACATCCCTGATTATTAGAGATATACAAATCAGAACTACCATGAGATACCACCTCACACCAGTCAGAATGGCCGTCATTAATAAGTCCACAAAGAACAAATGCTGGAGGGGGTGTGGAGAAAAGGGAACCCTCCTGCACTCTTGGTGGGAATGTCAGCTGCTACAACCACTATGGAGAACAGTATGGAGGTACCTTAGAAATCTATACATAGAACTACCATATCACCCAGCAATCCTACTCTTGGGTATATAGCCGGACAAAACTTTCCTTAAAAAAGACACAGGCACCCGCATGTTCATTGCAGCACTATTCACAATAGCCAAGACATGGAAACAACCCAGATGTCCACTGACAGATGACTGGATTTGGAAGATGTGGTATATATACAAAATGGAGTACTACTCAGCCATAATAGAGAATGAAATAATGCCATTTGCAGCAACATAGACGGAACTAGAGACTCTCATACTGAGTGGAGTCCATCAGAAAGAAAAAGACAAATACCCTGTCTATTTTTAATATTTCTTGGAAACCTGACGGTTCTAGTTACATGACTATAAAATATGGATCTAACTTTGCTATGAGATCTTCAAAATGATTCTGGATCTAATCCTAAGCAGGACAGTGTAAAACTTTATGAGAAATCTCAGCCTATTGGTAGAGAAAACATCATTTGGATGTTCAGATAGATTTTATTTGTACACACACATGCAGATATTGCACAATGGTTATTAAGAATCTTCCCTTTTAAGAATATGCTTTAATTACTAAATCTACATATTTTAAAACAAAAAATTTCCTTAAACTTCTAAGCCTAACTTACAAATATCATGATTATTTATATTTAAGTCTAGCAAATTTTCGTGATCCATTTTAAGGAAGCCTTTAATTAGTGTGTGTTCTCAATTACAAATTTAGTTAATTTAACATCATTAGTCATTTAAACTGCATTCACAAATATATGTTATTACCCTTGAAATACTTTAATTCGCTAGCTAAATAAATTTTCCCAGATATATAAGTAACTCTTTATAATACAATAGTGTTTACCTTGTAATCTACTAAATGTTCTGATACTAGTTATAGATTGGTAAGATTTCAATTTAAGGTCATAAATCTAAGTCAATTACTCAGTTACTCAGTAGCACATTTTAATTGGATGTGCAAGGCTAACTTACTGCCCTAAAAAGCAAAAATCTCTTAAATATTTCAAGTAATTGAAGAAGTAGATATGCTTAGATTTCTCAATACACAAAAAAAAACTGTCAATACTATATGACTTTCTTGAATATTTTTCTCATTAACTACATACATAGTTTTCTATGCTTAAATAATGGTTCCCCAAAATAACTACATGCTAATATCTGGATTCTGTGTATATATTACCCTACATGTCAAAGAATCTTTGCAGATGTGATTAAATTAAGGCTTTGAGATACAATATCATTCTATACTATCCAGGTTCCCCAATTTTATGACAAGGGTCTTTAAAAAGGAAGGAGAAAAACAGGAGAACCAGAGGAGGAGATATCCTTAATGAAGCAGAGTTCAGAGTGATGAGATGACTGACTTTGAACATGGGCAAGGACCAAAAGTCATGAAATGCCGGCAGCTTCTAGAAGCTGGAGAAGGCAAGGAAAGGATTCTCCCCTAGAGCTTCCAAAAGGAATTTCATCCTACCAACATTTTGATTTTAGCCCAATGAAACTTACCTTGAACTTCTGACTTCTAGAACTATATGGCAATAAATTTGTGTTGTTTTAATCAACTGAATTTGTGGAAATTTGTCACAGCACCAATAGCACTCTAATGCAGATTCTTACCCACCAAAAAAATAATTATGCTATTTCAAAGAAATGGAAGGCTTACCTTCTTAATTGTTGAGGTTGAATCATACTAAGAGAGTTGAGCTAGTATGCTGATTCCCTTCATTTTGGTGAAAATGATGAAATATACTGAATCCTAGTTATGATCCATAAAAGCAGCTAAGTTATTTTTTAAAAAAGAAGGTTTTTTAGTTCACATCCCTTAGAGTCATCGCATGATGTGGTTCATCTATTTATCCACCGAACTGTAAAATCTACACAAGTTGCTACATTATATTGCATCACTTCTCTCATCTGATATTTAAATATCTACCATCCTAAATCTAAGGACTACTGAATTTGATGGAATATTGTATTTTTCTCCCTTCCTATCTGATAAAATAATACAGTTCCTAAAAGCAATAAAATAATATCTAATTGAATCATTCATGATTTTATCTGATTCTGTGACCACAGAATAATTAGAAATGGAGAAAGAGATGAAGTACTATTTATTGAATACATTCAGAAACTGCTGTATTGAACATTCGGGTCATTCCTAGTTTTTGGCTACTGTCAATTAAGTTACTGTGAATACTTGTAAACAAGTCTTTGTGTGAACATAGGTTTTCTTTTCTAACAACTAGGAAAAAAAATCAAAGGAGCATGTAGTAAGAGTATATCTAACTTTATAAGAAACTCCAAAAATTTTCCAAAGTTGCTATACAATTTTACACTCCTACCAGTCACCTATGAGAGTTTTAGTTCTTCCACATCCTCTCTTATACTTACCATTGTCAGGTTTTTCAACTTTATCCACTCTAATGAATACACAAGAGTATCCCACTGTGGATTTAATTTGCATTTCTCTGATGACTAAGGATATTAAGCATCTCTTCATGTGCTTATTGGCAATTTATGTGCCCCATTTATAAAGTGTCTTTTGCTCATTTCTATTTAGGTTGTTTATTTTATTATTGAACTTATATTCTAGATACCAGTCTTTTGTCAGGTAAATATATTGCAAATATTTTCTCTACCTTTTCATTTTCTAGTGGTAACTTTTGAAAAGTAAAAATTTTTCATTTCATTAAGTCCAATTTTTAATATCTTTCTTTGCAGCATTTCTTGTTTCATCCTAGGAAATCTTGTGTAACAGAGGAATACAAAGTTTTTTCAATGATTTTTTTCTGAGAGTTTTCTAGTTTTACTCTTTAATTTTCGGTCCACTTTGAGCTAATTTTTATATAAGGCATGAAGTAAGGTCAAAGTCAAGGATCATAGATATATTCGGTGTAGGTTACAAGGACAATACATTTGCCACAAGACATAAACTATACAATATCAATAAGTGCAATTTAATGTAAATTATCACTCAATATAGATGATTCAAAAATTTATCACATGAGGGTCTAGAAAGTCTTAGGATCTGTGAGTAAAAAAGATCAAGAAATGAAAGATCAAGAAAGAAATTTCTCAAAGACCTTTTTTAATCTAATACATGAACAATACTGTTATGTGCATTTGAAAGTTACTGAGAGAATAGATGTTAAAAGTATTCATCACATGAAAAAAAGTTTAGCTTCCCATGTGGTTCAGCGGGTTAAGTATCTGCAGTTGACACTGTAGTGACTCAGTATGAACATTGGCCTGGGAACTTCCACATGACACAGATGTAGGGGAGAAAAAAAAGAATGTATGTTACCTAAATTTATTGCGGTAATCAATTCACAATAGATACACATATCAAACTATTATGTTTTATACCTAAAATTAATACAATGTATATAAATTGTGTCTCAATAAAAAAGAGGGACTAAAATCAAATAGTAGACTGAAATATATATATATATATATATATATACAACAAAAAACCAATATATTCATTTATCAAAAATTATAGCCTAAACTTCTAAATATTTTGGTTAATCAATATTTTTCTTAGTGAATATGTTAGATAAGAAAAAAATAATATATTTAGAGAGTTCACATTGTGGATCAGCAGTAGCGAACCCAACTAATATCCATGAGGATGTGGGTTTGAACCCTGGCCTCACTCAGTGGGTTAAAGGATCCAGCATTGCTGTGGGCTGTGGTGTGGGTTGCAGACACAGCTTGGACCCCAAGTTGTTCTGGCTGTGGTGTAGGCCAGCAGTTACAGCTCCAATTAGATCCCTAGTCTGGGATTTTCTATATGCCACATGTGCAGGCCTAATAATAATATTAATAATAATAATATATTTAGAAAAGCTATAGCAAATTTTGGAGTATCTACTTTTTAATCACCATATTCCAATTTTTATTTGCCCCATCATATATATCTGCATCACCTTCCAAATATCAGTTTCATATTTTAGGGAATATTAATATGTTTTATTTTTAGCATAGGCAAAATCTAATTAAAATATGCTTCCAATGCCTCAATAATACTTCAGGGAATTATTTGATAATATTCTATCAGTAGACAATTTAAGAGTTTATTTTATCTTATTATAATATTATGTTCTCTATCTTCTTAATATTATTATAATTTAGTAATAAATAATAGCTATAATTTTTATCCTTTACATATAATTTTGGTATGTTATATCATCTACTATTTCCCCTATTATTATTTAAAAAATTAAAATATGGAAAACTGCAAAATATAAAAAAGCAATCGTCTAAAGTCAAGATGGCAGAATAGCAGACCGTAAGGCTCATCCACTCCCACAAATACATTTAAAATACAACTATATATGTGGAACTATTCACACATAAAATTGGTGAAAAACTAACAAAAGTCCTCAAGATTATAATAGAACAAGAAAAACATTAAAAACCAGATAGGACATAAGAAAGAAGAAGAACAAGAGAAAAAGAAGCAAAAGGAAATGAGATGGCACCTATTTCCCAGGAAGGAGCTAGAAAGAGGAATAGCTCCTGCATCCTGGGGAAGCTCCCCGCCCCCAGCAATGAGACCAGCCAAAAACAGAGGAGGAGCTCTAAATAAATGGTCTGAAGCAGTTAAGAAGGAGAGAGTCTTCCACAGCCAGTGTTACGGTGCCAGCAGGTGTCAGCAACTAAAACTTTGGCCTAAGGGATCAGACCCAAAGAGGGAGCTGGGGCCAACTACATGGGGAAAAAATTGGGGTTGGCCATGCAGAAACAGTCTGGAGGAAATAGAGTATAGGGTGACCACAATGGAGAGCATCTAAGCAGAGGCAGTCCAGTGGGGCTTAGAGACTAGACATCATTGTTTGGGGGTGCTGCAAGGAAGAGGCAGGATCCACCACTACAGCCTTGTTCCCTAAGCCCACTTTCTCAAGCTGCAGGACACTGCCTGCCTCAGCTCCAGAACCACTGGCCATAGCAGCTGTCTGGCAATGTCTGGGAAGCAGCCCCACACTTAGGGCTACAGTAACCACCTGGAGAATAACACAAATTCCTGGTTCCTGTCAGTGGGGGCCTTGTGCTATTGGAGACCAACCTGCACAATAAGAGCTGCTGGAGGTGGTGGCACTCATCCCCCAAGAAATCAGGGAAAACACAGGTGCTTTGGCTCCACCCAGAGAATCTTCAGGGGCTCTGACCAGTAGGGCAGTGCCAGAAAAGCTGCTGGTTGCAGCACCCACTTCCTGCAAAAGTGACAATCTTATTGAGCAGGGAAAATACAGGAGCCTCAGCTCTGCCCAGAGAGGCTGTGCTCATTCCCACAAAAGGGCCATTTGTGTCCACTCTCTGCAGATCAGGGAAAACAAAGGTGCCTTGGCTCCTCCAAGAGAATCTAAAGAGGCTCGTGTCAGCAAAGCATCACCAGAAAAACTGCTGGCAGCAGTGCCCACTTCCTGCAAAAGCAGCGACCTGCTTGAGCAGAGAAAACACAGGCAAATACAAGCATCTCAGCTCCTCACAGACAATCTATGGAGGCTTGTGCCAGCATGGCAGCAACCATTCCTGTGAGAGGACTGATGGTGTCCTCCCCCTGTTGATCAGAGAAAACACAGGCACTTTGGCTCTGCCCAGAGAATTTGCAGAAGCTCACACCAGTGTCAGAAAAGTTAGTGGTGGCAGTGCCCATTTTCATGAGAGGGCTGCTAGTGCCTGCTCTCTGATGGAGCTGTGGGCTTCCCAACCAGTGAAAAGTGCAATATACAGGACCCTGCCAGTGGCCCTGTGAAGGCTCATGTCAGTGACACTCTTTCCACATCAAGGGAGCCAGGGGAGGCCCATTAACCAATATTTTAAACTGCAGGGCTACAGAGAGCACTCCTACCAGCAGCAAGGCAGGGGGAGGGACTGCCAGAAACACACATCCTACAGCTACAGAGAGAGCCTGTGAGCAATAATTAGGGAGAAGCCCCCAGTTCCTGAGGCTTTAGAGAGATAGACCTAAAGTGGCCAAGCAAGGAGACTGCTGGCAGAACAGTGGAACCTGCTCCTATACCTATGGAAAACAATACCTAGAGCCTACCCAGCAAAGCAGTACATGTGCGCCACTACCACCCTTGAGATTTGCAGGACTGGGACTGGGCACCTTCTTCAGCATCTACATACCAACTGTCAAGGGGACGATAAACAGAAAGGTTGACACTATGACACCTCAAAGAAGCAGCTTTTAGACAAAGGAACAAGACAAAAACACACAAAAACCACTAAATGATGAAAAGATAGACAATTTGCCTGAACAAGAATTCAGAGGGATGATATTAAAGATGATCCAAGATCTTGGAAAAAGAGTAGAGACACAGATCAAGACTTTATAAGAGATGTTTTACAAAGAGCTAGAGGATTTGAAGAGCGAAGTGAATAGTACAATAGCTGAAATGAAAAATAATCTAGAAGGAAGCAATAGCGTGCTAATGGAGGCAGAAGAAAAAATAAGTGAGGTGGAAGAGAGTGATGGAAATCGCTGCTACAGAAAAAAGAATGGGAAAAAAAACTGAGGAGTGTCTAAGAGACATCTAGGACAACATTAAACATACCAACATTCACACTGTAGGGGTTCTACAAAGGGAACAAAGAGAGAAAAAGTGCCAGAGAAAATATCTGAAGATATTATAATTGAAAATTTCCGGAGGACAAGATGGCGGAAGAGTAGGGGGACACGCTCACCCTCTCCCACAAACACAACAAAAAAAACACATCTACAGGATAAATGACTCGCACAGAACAGCAACCAATCACTGGCAGAAGAACCTAAACTCCAATGACGGCAAGAAGTTCGTGACATTACTAGGTAAAACAAGAGAAAAGAGGAGAGCGAGAGAAGGGGAATCCGAGCTGGACGGGCACTCCTGAAAGGGAACTGCGGAGGAGAAAGGGATCCTGCACCCTGAAAAGTCACCTACTTGATGGAAAGATCAAATGAACTGGAGGAACCTCCAGATGCAGAGAAGAGTGTAACAGTAAGTTGGAGTTCTAAAAAGCAGATCGAGAACTGAACAGACCATATGAACTATGGGCACAGTCACCAAAAATTGAGACGCCTGGGTGGGGGCTGGGCACCGAGACCTCGGCTCCGGAGGTTAGGCCCTGGGAAAGGGCTAGGGGGGGCGGAGTGGAGCGGAGACTGCTTGGGAGGTCTAGAAACCTGTCAAGTTTGATGGGGCAGAGACTGCCAGCGAAACTAGAAAACAAAGCTGTTGCAGAGGAAGGGAGCAATACTCTAGGGGCGGGGAAGTGGAAAGCTGCATCAGAGGGAACCTGGGAGAAGAGCCTGGTCTGTGCCCGTGCTGGGGAGGGGAGAGAAGAAGGGGTGGGTCCCCATAGAATACTCCCCACAACACAATAAGCTTACCGACCTGATAGCTAGCTGAAAGCTGTGCTTCCCAGTGCATCCCCTCCCCCCACCCCCACCACCCCCTATGCTCTCGCCAAACCTGGGGCTGCCTGCCATCCAGGAGGGCTGGCCTCAACAATTGCCTGAAGCCTACCACCACAGGGGTTGTCCCTGCACAGGTCTGCTTGCCCTTTGGAGGGGCTACACCCCCGCAGAGCAGCACCAAACAGCACCAGCCCCCAAGAAAAGGCCTTCAGTCCAGAAAAGCTAGAACAACCCTAGCCAGGCTGTGAATGGATCTGCCTAAATCTTGGACAGTCTTTTCGAGTCAGCCTGCCCTGAGGAGGAGCCTCTTGGTTTGGCAGTGGCCCAGCTAGTCTCCCAAGCCCTCAGGGGGTGCCGAGCTATAGAGGATCAGCTGCATAGGACTGCCAGCTCCAGACAGGACCCCCTGCAGCCCAGAAAAGCTACAACAAGCCTGGCTGGGCCATGAAAAGATCAGCCTAATTCTCAGACAGTCTTTCTGAGTCGGGCTGCCCTGGGGAGGAGCCTCTTGGGTTTTCAGCGGCCCAGCTAGCTGCTCCAGCCCTCGGGGGGAGCAACACTCTTGCATAACAGCTGCAAAGGACTGCCAGCTCTCTGCAGAACCCCCTGCAGCCCGGAAAAACTACAACAAGCTTGGCCAGACTGTGAAAAGATCTGCCTACATTCTCAGGCCATCCTTCTGAGTTGGACTGCCCTAGGGAAGAGCCTCTTAGGTTCTCAGTGACCCAGATAGCTGCTCCAGCCCCCAGGGGGTGCTGCACTCCTGAGGAACAGCTGCGCAACACTGCCAACCCCCTCCAAGAACACCACAGCCTAAAAACACCAGAGCAAGCTCTGCATGACCAAATGAAATCTGCTACCATCGTGGTGTGGACCTCCCAGTCCTGTCTGCCCTCAGGAAGTCCTCCTTTGCTGCAAAGAGACCCTGTTAGCCCCATCAACACTCCAGAAAAGCCACACTGGCTCAAAAAAGACTGACCAACAATGCCAGCCTTCAGGAAACATTCCACAGCAGTGTCAAGGCAAACAATGCCCAATCACAGAGAGTACAACTCCACCAGGAAAAAGAAAAAAAAAAACAAGCAAGATGAAGAAGCTGAGAAACCACCCCCAGTCAAACCAACAGGAGAACTCACCTAAAGCAGCCAACAATGAAACAGATCCCTGCAGTCTGACAGACCTGGAGTTCAAAAGAAAAATAGTGAAAATACTGAAGGAATTAAGACAAGATATGGACAGTAAGGCAGATACCCTCAGAAAGGAACTAGAAAATATAAGGAGGAGCCAAGAAAAACTAGAACATTCATTTGCAGAGATGCAAACTGAACTAAGGGCAGTAAAAACCAGAATGAATAATGCAGAAGAATGAATCAGTGATACGGAAGATAGAATAATGGAAATCACCCAATCAGGTCAGCAGACAGAAAACCAAATCAAAAAACAGGAAAGCAATATAAGAGACCTATGGGATAATATAAAGTGGGCCAATCTATGCATAATAGGAATTCCAGAAGGAGTAGAAAAAGATAAGGGAATGGAAAACATATTTGAAGAAATTATCGCTGGAAATGTCCCAAATCTAAAGGATACTGAGCTCAAGATACAGGAAGCACAGAGGACCCCAAACAAATTGAACCCAAATAGACCCACACCAAGACACATCATAATAAAAATGGCAAAAGTTAGTGACAAAGAGAGGCTCCTAAAGGCAGCAAGAGAAAAGCAGAATGTTACCTACAAGGGAACCCCCATAAGATTATCAGCTGATTTCTCTACATAAACACTACAGGCCAGGAGGGAATGGCAAGAGATATTTAAAGTGCTAAAAGGAAAAAATATGCAACCTAGAATACTCTATCCAGCAAGAATATCATTTAAAATAGAAGGGGAAATAAAAATTTTTTCCAACAAACAAAAACTTAAAGAATACAGCAACACAAAACCCAGGTTAAAGGAAATATTGAAAGGGCTTCTCTAAACCAAAAAGAAAGGAAGGAAAGGGAAGAAAAAAGAAAAGAAAAAAAAAAAAGAAGAAGAGGAAGAACTAGGACTGAGGAAACCACAATCAGAGAGCAGTCACTCAAGTAAGCCAGCATACAGAATTAATCATGAGCATGCTTCAAAACAAAATAAAATTAAAAAGAAAAAAATAAAAAAGAGTCATCAAAACCATAAAATGTGGGCAAGGGATGTTAGGAAGTAAATAACCCTTTTTGTTTGTTTGTTTATTTGTATGTTTCTCTTCTTAATTTTAATATAGTAATGCAGTGTTTGAACCTACAGGACCATCAGGCTAAAACACAATTATAGGAAGGGGTTAGCATACTTAAAAAACAGGGCAACCACAAGCCAAAACCAAATATTGCATTCACAAAAAATGAAGAAAAAAAAAACACTCAAGCAGATAATAACAGACCATCCAACCAAAAAAAAAGAAAGGAAGAATGAAGAACCATAGAATCAACTGGAACACGAGGTTCAAAATGGCAATAAATAATCATCTATCAATTATCACCTTAAATGTCAATGGACTGAACGCCCCAATCAAAAGACACAGAGTGGCTGAGTGGATAAAAAGGCAAAAGCCTTCAATATGCTGCCTACAAGAAACTCACCTTAGGACAAAGGATACATATAGATTGAAAGGGAAAGGGTGGGGAAAAATATTTCACGCCAATTGACATGACAGAAAAGCAGGAGTTGTAACACTCATATCAGACAAAATAGACTTTAAAACAAAAGACATAAAGAAAGACAAAGAAGGACACTACTTAATGATTAAGGGATCCATCCAAGGAGAGGATGTTACTATCGTCAACATATATGCCCCAAATACAGGAGCACCCAGATACATACAACAAATATTAACAGACATAAAGGGAGATATTGATGAGAATCCAATCATAGTAGGAGACCTTAATACCCCCTCACATCAATGGACAGGTCCTCTAGACAGAAAACCAATAAAGCAACAGAGATCCTAAAGGAAACAATAGAAAAGTTAGACTTCATTGATATCTTCAGGACACTACATCCAAAAAAAGCAGAATACACATTCTTCTCAAATGCTCATGGAACGTTCTCAAGACTCGACCACATATTGGGACACAAAGCTAAACTCAATAAATTTAGAAGCATAGAAATTATCTCAAGTATCTTCTCCAACCACAATGCCATGAAATTAGAAACCAACCATGGGAAAAGGAAAGAGAAAAAACCTACTACATGGAGACTAAACAACATGCTACTAAAAAACCAATGGGTCAATGAGGAAATCAAGAAGGAAATTAAAAAATAACTTGAGACAAATGATAATGAAGACACAACTGCTCAAAGTCTATGGGATGCTGCGAAAGCAGTGCTCAGAGGGAAATTTATAGTGATACAGGCCTTTCTCAAAAAAGAAGAAAGATCCCAAATTGACAACTTAACCCTCCACCTAAACGAATTATAAAAAGAAGAATAAAAAAGACCTAAAGTCAGCAGAAGGAAGGAAATTATAACGATCAAAGAAGAAATCAATAAAATAGAGGCTCAAACAACAATAGAGAAAATTAATACAACCAAGAGCTGGTTCTTTGAAAAGGTAAACAAAATTGACAACCCCCTGGCCAGACTCACTCAAAAGAGGAGAGAAAGAACCCAAATAACCAAAATTATAAATGAAAAAGGAGAAATCACAACGGATACAGCAGAAATACAAAAAACCATAAGAGAATACTATGAACAACTATACGGCAACAAGTTTGACAATCTGGAAGAAATGGACAATTTTCTACAATCTTACAGCCTGCCAAAACTGAATCAAGAAGAAACAGACCAACTGATCACTAGAAATGAAATTGAAGAGGTCATAAAATCACTCCCTACAAATAAAAGTCCAGGACCAGATGGCATCACAGGTGAATTTTATCAAACATATAAAGAGGAATTGGTGCCCATCCTCCTTAAACTCTTTCAAAAGGTTGAAGAAGAAGGAATACTCCCAAAGACATTCTATGATGCCACCATCACCCTCATTCCAAAACCAGACAAAGATACCACCAGAAAAGAAAACTATCGCCCAATATCATTGACGAATATAGATGCAAACATTCTCAACAAAATCTTAGCCAACCGAATCCAACAACATATCAAAAAAATTATACACCATGACCAGGTTGGGTTCATCCCAGGTTCACAAGGATGGTTCAACATACACAGATCAATCAGCATCATACACCACATTAAAAAAAGAAAAGTCAAAAATCATATGATCATCTCAATAGACGCAGAAAAAGCATTTGACAAAGTCCAACATCCATTCATGATCAAGACCCTCGACAAACTGGGTATAGCGGGAACATTCCTGAACATAATCAAAGCCATGTATGATAAACCCACAGCAAATATAATGCTCAATGGAGAAAAACTGAAAGCCTTCTCACTCAAATCTGGAACAAGACAGGGATGCCCATTCTCACCACTGCTCTTCAACACAGTTTTGGAGGTCCTAGCCACAGCAATTAGACAAACAAAAGAAATAAAAGGCATCCATATAGGAAGAGAAGAGATAAAACTGTCACTGTATGCAGATGACATGATACTATACATAGAAAACCCTAAGGACTCAACCCCCAAAACTATTTGAACTGATTAATAAACTCAGCGAAGTAGCAGGATATAAGATTAACATTGAGAAGTCAGTCCCATTTCTGTATACCAGCAATGAAATATTAGAAAAGGAATACAAAAATACGATACCTTTTAAAATTGCACCTCACAAAATCAAATACCTTGGAATACACCTGACCAAGGAGGTAAAGGACCTATATGCCAAGAACTATAAAACTTTAATCAAAGAAATCAAAGAAGAGGTAAAGAAATGGAAAGATATTCCATGTTCCTGGATTGGGAAAATCAATATTGTAAAAATGGCCATACTACCCAAAGCAATCTACAGAGTCAATGCAATCCCTATCAAATTACCCAGGACAGTTTTCACAGAACAGAAACAAATAATCCAAACATTTATATGGAACAACAAAAGACCCAGAATCGCCAAAGCAATCCTGAGAAACAAAAACCAAGCAGGAGGCATCACTCTCCCAGGCTTCAAGAAATACTACAAAGCCACAGTCATCAAAACAGTGTGGTACTGGTATCAAAACAGACAGACAGACCAATGGAACAGAATAGAGAATCCGGAAATAAACCCTGACACCTATGGTCAATTAATCTTTGACAAGGGAGGCAAGAACATCAAATGGGAAAAAGAAAGTCTATTCAGCAAGCATTGCTGGGAAACCTGGACAGCTGCATGCAAAGCAATGAAACGAGAACACACCCTCACACCATGCACAAAAATAAACTCAAAATGGCTGAAAGACTTCAATATACGACAGGACACCATCAAACTCCTAGAAGAGAACATAGGCAAAACACTCTCTGACATCAACATCATGAATATTTTCTCAGGTCAGTCTCCCAAAGCAATCAAAATTAGAGTAAAAATAAACCCATGGGACCTCATCAAACTGAAAAGGAAACCCAAAAGAAAACAAAAAGACAACTTACAGAATGGGAGAAAACAGTTTCAAATGATGCAACCGACAAGGGCTTAATCTCTAGAATATATAAACAACTTATACAACCCAACAGCAAAAAAGCCAATCAACCCAATGGAAAAATGGGCAAAAGACCTGAATAGACTGTTCTCCAAGGAAGATATACAGATGGCCAGCAAACACATGAAAAAATGCTCAACATTGCTGATTATAAGAGAAATGCAAGTCAAGACTACCATGAGATACCACCTCACACCAGTCAGAATGGCCATCATTAATAAATCCACAAATAACAAGTGCTGGAGGGGCTGTGGAGAAAGGGAACCCTCCTGCACTGTTGGTGGGAATGTCAACTGGTACAGCCACTATGGAGAACAGTTTGGAGATACCTTAGAAATCTATCCATAGAACTTCCATATGACCCCGCAATCCCACTCTTGGGCATCTATCCGGACAAAACTCTACTTAAAAGAGACACATGCACCCGCATGTTCATTGCAGCCCGATTCACAATAGCCAAGACATGGAAACAACCCAAATGTCCATCGACAGATGATTGGATTCGGAAGAGGTGGTATATATACACAATGGAATACTACTCAGCCATAAAAAAGAATGACATAATGCCATTTGCAGCAACATGGATGGAACTAGAGAATCTCATACTGAGTGAAATGAGTCAGAAAGACAAAGAAAAATACCATATGATATCACTCATAACTGGAATCTAATATCCAGCACAAATGAACATCTCCTCAGAAAAGAAAATCATGGACTTGGAGAAGAGACTTGTGGCTGCCTGATGGGAGGGGGCGAGAGTGGGAGGGATTGGGAGCTTGGGCTTATCAGACACAACTTAGAATAGATTTATAAGGATATCCTGCTGAGTAGCATTGAGAACTTTGTCTAGATACTCATGTTGCAACAGAACAAAGGGTGGGGAAAAAATGTAATTGTAATGTATACATGTAAGGATAACTTGATCCCCTTGCTGTACAGTGGGAAAATAAAAAAAAATGATAATACTTGAACATGTGCCTTTCATTTAAAGTGTCTAATAAAAATTGTCACTAAAAAAATAAATAAGTAAATAAAATAAAATAAAATATCCATAGCAGAAGGGAAGAAATAAAACTGTCACTATTTACAGATGACCCTTATATAGAAAACCTTAAAATCTACACCAGAAAGCTATTGGAACTAACAAATGAGTTCACTAAATTTGCAGGGTACATGATTTATATACAGAAACCTGTTACTTTTCTGTACATTAATAAGAAACTACCAGAAAGAGAAAATAAAGAAGGAAACCCATTTAAAATTGCATCACAAAGAATAAAATACCTAGGAAGAAACTTTACCTAAAAAGTGGAATACCCATAGTCTAAAACTATAAAACACTGATGAAGGAAATTGGAGATGATACAAAGAGATAAATAGATATCTCCTGCTTTTAGGTTGGATGAATTGATATTGTTAAAATGTCATACTGTCCAAAGTAATCTGTCCAATGTAATGCAATCCCTATGTCTATATACTAACAATGAAAGATCAGAAAGAGAAATTAGGGAAACAATTCCATTTACCACTACATCAAAAAGAATAAAATACCTAGGAATATACCTACCTAAAGAGACAAAAGACTTGTACTCTGAAAACTATAGGACATTGATGAAATAAATAAAAGAGGACACAAATAGATGGAAAAATATACCACGCTATTGGATTGGAAGAATAAATAGAGTCAAAATGACAATACTACCTAAGGCAATCTACAGATTCAATGTAGATTGAATTACCTATCAATTTTCCAATGACCTTCTTTATAGAACTAGAACAAAATATTTTAAAATTTGTATGGAAACAGAAAAGACCTTGAATAGCCAAAGCAACATTAAAAAAAAAAATGGAACTGGAGGAATCAGGCTCCCTGACTTCAGACTCTACTACAAAGCTACAGTCTCAAGACAGTATGGTACTGGCACAAAAAGAGAAAGACAGATCAATATAAAAGAAGAGAAAGCCCAAATATAAACCCAAATACTTATGGTCAACTAATCTATGACAAAGGAGGCAAGAACCTACAGTGGAGGAAAGATAGTCTCTTCAATAAATGGTACTTGGCAAATTGGACAACTGCATGTAAGAGAATGAAATTAAAACATGGTCTAACACCATACACACACACAAAAAAAAACTCAAAATGGATTAAAGACCTAAATGTAAGGCTACACACTATAAAACTCCTAGAGCAAAACATAGGTAGAATGCTCTTTGGCATAAATCACAGCAACATCATGTTTAATCCACCTCTTAAAACAAAGACAATAATAACACAAATAACCAATGGGACCTAATTAAGCTCCAAAGCTTCTGCACAGCAAAGGAAACCACTAAAAAATGAAAAGACAACCCACAGAATGGGAGAAAAATTTCGCAAATGACTCGACCAACAAAAGTTTAATCTCAAAATATACAAACAACTAATATAACTCAACAAAAACAAAAAAATCCAATTGAAAAATGGGCAGAAGACCTAAATAGACTTTTCACCAAAGACATATAGATGGTATATGAAAAAAATGCTCAACATAACTAATTTTTACAGAAATGCAAATCAAAACTACAATGAGGTACCACCTCACATGAGTTAGAGTGGCCATCATTAACAAATTAATAACAAATGCTGGAAAGGATGTGGAGAAAAGGGAATCCTCCCACACTGTTAGTAGTAATGTAAATTGGTACAACCACTATGGAAAACAGCATGGAAATACCTCAGAAAACTAAAAACTACCATATGACCCATCAATCCCACTCCTGGGCATACATCCACACAAAAATTTCACTGAAAAAGATAGACGCACCAGTATGTTCACTGCAACACTATTCACAATAGTCGAGACATGGAAACAACCCAAATGCTCAGTGACGGATGAATGGATTAGGAAGATGTGGTACATGTATATAATGGAATTCTACTCAGCCATAAAAAGGACAAAATAATGCCATTTGTAGTAACATGGATGGAAGCAGAGACTCTCATACGAGTGCAGTAAGTCAGAAAGAGAGAGAAAGACAACATATGATATCACTTATATGTGGAGTCTAAAATATGGCACAAACGATCTATCTACAAAACAGAGAAGATCATGGACATGTAGGACAGACTTGTGTTAGTCAAGGGGGAAAGAGATGGAGTGGGATTGATTGGGATTCTGGGGTTAATAGATGAAAACTCTTGAATCTGGAGTGGACAGGCAATGATATCCTGCTGTATAGCACAGGGAATATATATCTAATCACTTATAATGGAACATGATTGAGAACAACGTGAGAAAAAGAATGTATATATATATGTATGACTGGGTCACTTTTATGTAGAGCAGAAATTGACAAAATACTGTAAATCAATCACAATAATTTTTTTAATTAATAAAAAATAAAAATAAATGTCTATTACTCACATATGCAATATTTTAACCTGAGAAAATTACATTTTGTTATTGATATTGCCACACTATTCATGATAGCCAAGACATGGAAACAACCTAAATGTCCCTCAACAGATGATTGGATTAGGAAGATGTGGTATATATGCAGAATGGAATACTACTCAGCCATGAAAGAGAATGAAATAATGCCATTTGCAGCAACATGGATAGAACTAAAGACTCTCATACTGAGTGAAGTAAGTAAGAAAGACAAAAACCATATGATATCACATATCTGGAATCTAATATATGGCACAAATGGACCTATCCACAGAAAAGAAAATTACATATTTTTAATCAAGGAAACAAATTCTGTTATTGTAGAAGTAAGCTGCAGTCCACAAAAAATATTTTTCTGTTTTAAATGGTTAGCTTCAAAACTGTGGAAAAAATGCTTTGAGATCTTTCTGGTCATAGCAGTAGTGAATTTGAATAAAACTTCAATAAATTTTTTAAAAGGCATTCATCTAATCTCTACTAAAAAAGAACAAAGCCCACTATTTATTTCATCTATTTTTCAGATAAAAATATATAAACTTTCAGATAAAGTCAGTACCAGTATGATTCTCTTTTGTCCCATTCATCACATAAATAATCATTACTATGGAATTGGTATTAAATATGCTATTCATGTTTTGAAAGAGGGAAAGACAGAGAGGAACAATTCCCATAGACACAATGTACAGTATCTTTTGTGATTGTTCTTAGTTAGTGTAAATAGGATTCTTCTCTATATAACATTCAGTGTTTCTTTTTTCACTTATACATTTTCTAAAGTTATTAATTTGTTAAGCTAGATCTGATTCACTTATCTTAATTGCTATATAATAATCTATGATGTGAATATATCATAATTTATTTTTCCATTCCACCACTAACGGACATATAGATTCATATTACAAGTAGCCCTCTAATGAACAACTGTTCATTTCTCCTTCTTATACACATGGGAAGGCTTTTGCAGCACTGTCCAATATAACTCTCTACAATGATGGCAATTCTCCATGCTGTGGCTAGAAAGAATTTGAAATGTGTCTAATGTGACTGAGGAACTGACTTTTTCATTTTATGTAATTCTAATTAGTTTAAATATAAATTTAAACAGCAATATGTGACCAGTGGCTATCATATTGGATAGTACAGCTTTAGAATATGTGCCCAGAAGTAGAATTGCTATGCCCTGTGGTATATTCATTTACAAAAACGTACTTCTCTTTGCTCTCCAAAGTGATTGTGCCAATTTACACTCCTACCAGCAGAATTACCACTGCCCCAGAGCCAGGACAGCATTTGTACTTGTCAGACTTTCCCTTTTTTCTCAATCTGAAGAGTTCAAAATTGTATCTTGTTTTTGCTTTAATTTGCATTAATCCTATAAGTAGTAAAAAAAATGGAATCTTTTCATATTTTTTATTGACCATCTGGGTTTCTGCTTCTCTTTCAAATAGATACAGCTTGCCTATCTGTATCCTTTTTCCAGCAGGTAATGTCTTTTTCCATGTTAATTTTCAAAAGCCGTTATAATTCTTATTCCTTCCCATCCCTACCCTGACAACTCTCACCAAAGCAGTCTCTTGGATTTAAAGAACTGTTCCACCACTTTTTATATGGCACAGAGCTGGGTGTGTATTAATCACAGTAACCACATCCCAGTCTCACACAATGTCCAACATGGAGGTCTGGCACCTTGCCTTCCAATGTGGAATATATGGTACCTAATCTCTTCTTGGTATTAGGGTCTCAGGTGGAACTAAGTCAACAGCAAAGTTTCCACTTTTGTATCTTATTTGCATTTCCATGCACATCTGAGTATGCTCTTTAGATTTGCTTTCAGATGAGTATATTTATAGAATATCTCCCAGAAATGCTGAGAAAATTTGGGAATTCATCTTATGAATAAGCAAAATTTTATGGGTTGGTAAATAAGAAAAACAAGAAAAAAATAGGTAATACATTCTGGAATAATACATTCCATGGCATTTAATCTACTGAAGATCACAATCTTGCAGGGACTGTCTCCTTGCCTCATAAAGAACAAGAGCATGAACACATTCTCATTCTCAGAGGCAACAAAAGGCTCCTCTAGAGTCAGTTACACAGAGAAAGGGGAATCAAAGCAGCAACCCCACAAACCATGTGTTATATTATGGGAAATTTTAATATTGAGCAATGTACTTCTCCTTTATCTCTCTAAAGGGAGAAGCCATAGGAATTTTGATTTGTAGCCACTGGTGATCAGTTCTGTTTGGAATCACTGGTAAAAGGGTGAAGCAGTGATTGAGAATGGGTAGATTAAGATAGGTCTATTCAGTGGGAGAGGAGTTCAATCTCTCCAACAAATGTTTGGGTGATAAACCTGAGTAACACAGGGAATTCCCATTGTGGCTCAGCGGCAACAAACCCTACTAGTATCCATGAGGATGTGGGTTTGATTCCACATCCACTCAGTGGGTTAAGGATTTGGTGTTGCCATGAGCTGTGGAGTAGTTTGCAGATGTGGCTCGGATCCTGCATTGCTGTGGCTGTGATGTAGGTGGGCAGTTAGAGCTCTGATTTGACCCCTAGCCTAGGAACTTCTATATGCTGCAGGTATGGCCCTAAAAAGCAAACTAACTAACTAACTAAATAAAATTTTTTAAAAAGCTAAATAACATGAGTTATTCTTCGGTGGTGACCGGAGATATGGCCAGAGCTCGTGGGACTGACATGGGCACAACAAAGACCGTAGATCTATGGATGTGAGGGGAAATTTCTGAAAAATAATTTATCCAAAATATATTTTATTATAAGGGCCAGGATTTTCTGCATCTCTGAGGGAGTAGGAATCTAGAAAATGGGATGGAGGAGTCAGACTACAGGAGATAGAAGGCAAAGATTCCGCTTTCACAAATCAGAAAGGCATTGAACATTTAAAGCCCCTCACCCCTTACCCACTGACTTCAGTCACCATAACACTCTTTTTTCTATTAATATCTAATTAATACAAATTCTTCTATCTTGGCACTTATCCAAAAAATGCCAAAAGACCTGCTCTTCTGATTTTTTCCAGGGATTTTGTAACGGAGTATCTGGGTACCAAACGCCCCCATCCTCATCATCACAATATCAGCAACTCTGTAGCTAACTAAACACTTTCAAACATCACTGTGAAGGCCAATTACCTGTTTAGGGGACAGAATTCCAAGTGATGGAAAGAAGAAAGGGCATTGTGTTGCAGTTGATTAGGTAATATAAACTACTTGCTAATAGTAAATCAATTCTATAATTTCCTTCTGGTCCTACAAGAAATTCTATGTGTTTGCATCTAAACATACTTTTATAAAATATTTTAAAGCCTATTTAAGTTTCCTTGCTATTACATAGATAAAGTGGAAAGAGTAAAACTCCTCTGCTTCTAGAACCACCAACACATTGTTATTTGTAACAAGGTGTGCATTTGAAATTGTTCGGCTTTGTTCCTCCAGCTCCCTTCATCTGCGACAAACATTCTTAACAGATTCCTTAAATCTTCTTGATAGTTCTCTCTAAATATTTTAAGCCTATGGAATGATTTTCTTTTCTGTGGAAAGGTTCGCATGATATGTGAGGAAAAAGAATGCACACATGTATGTGTAACTGGGTCATCTTGCTGTACAGTAGAAAATTGGCAGAACACTGTAAACCAGCTACAATGGAAAAATAAAAATCATTATAAATGAAAAAATAAATAAATAAATAAACCTATGAAATGATCTTATCCTAGATACTACCATTCCACGATTTTTTTTTTCTCTTTTAACTCAATCAATAGTCTCAGGCAATTTTTCATTTGAGTACACATAAGTAGGTTTACCACATTTGTTTAGTGGTTACATAATTCAACTTTCTTTTCTTAACAGCCACTTGGAGCAACATCTAAGCATGTGTGAGAAAAGAAAAAGTATTCGCAGACTCTAATCAGCATAAAAGTTATACACACATAAAAAGTTGAATACACATAACATACAGACGCACACACAT
This sequence comes from Phacochoerus africanus, assembly GCF_016906955.1. Classification (NCBI taxonomy): domain Eukaryota; kingdom Metazoa; phylum Chordata; class Mammalia; order Artiodactyla; family Suidae; genus Phacochoerus; species Phacochoerus africanus. The sequence continues at coordinate 98,718,790 of NC_062547.1, read as the reverse complement.
AAATATACATATGCTATCTGCTAATAATGTAATATTTCAGGAGAATGCTCAGTATTTACAGAAGGCCCAAAGGATGCACATTATTACTAAATAAAGAGATGAAGTACTGAAATGGATATTGCCTTCCTTTTATTCAAAGAAGGGCAATGTTTTGTGTGCCGAGAATTTGACATTTTGCTTAAGGGTAAAATGAGAAAATATTTAAGTAGGCATTAGAGAAAAGCAGAGAAACTTGAGTAGTAATAGCAAAATGCTAGTAAAAGGACCACACAAATTAGTCCCAGCTCTTTAGGCATAGGTTGGAACAATATAGAATAGGCCTATCAGAAATAACGGTATAAAAAAAACGTACAGAAGTAGAATCTAATATGAGAAGCTTTTAGTCTATGACTATTCACAGCCAAAATATGCCTGGTAATAGAAGAGTGTGAGAAAAAATTATCAGATGGGAAAAATATTTGAGCATATACATCCTTCCGAGGCTACCCCTAATGCTGAGAACAGGCAAATCAATAATTCAGCCTTTAACGCTGTCTAAAAACGTACAGCAGAGTTGGTACAATTTAGTAAATGCCATCCATCCACAAAGCACCATACCAAGCCAGTTTCCAACAGCCAACATTTTCCATCTTATTTTCTCTATAATATTTAGCTTTCTGCTTTAATTACACTTGATATTTGTAAAGAGAAAGCTGGCGTTGTAATAATTGGATAGATTTTTTATCTATGTTGGCAGAAACAGAATTTTCTCTTATATTTGAAGAGCGATACAAAAGCAAAACTTCCTTTTCTCACAAACTCAATGCCAAAACTATCCTCTGAGTCACACAGTTTCTTTAAATCATGTTATTCTGAAAGTGGAGATGTGCTATCTTAAAGCTGCTGCCAGGATCACACTGTTCCTCAGTTAGTACCAAAAAACTACCAGTGTCAGTTCATCAAAATGCATATACCTCTCCAAGACAGTCTTTCCTTTCCTCCTTTCTTTCCTTTGCTACTTTCTTCTGACCTATCCACATTTTCCTTTCTTTCTTCCCTTGTATCCTTTCTTTCTTTCCTTTTTTCTTTCTATTCTTCTTTTTTCTTTCTGCCTCCCTCTAGGTCTCTTATCTAGGATCCAAGAGAGAGCAAAGTGATGGCAACCTTTTAAAATCAGAGAGCCAAAAGAAATTTGGAGGATCCCAATATAGCAAGGAAATTTTCCTCCTAGTCAGATTTTTCCCACAAGATAATTCCAGACTGAGCTTCAGAAACTCAGCACAGCATCTTCATCCTTAAAGAAAAAATGAATCTCCTTAAAGGAAATAAAAATTGTGGTGAATTGAAGATTTTAATATCTATAAAGCATTGTAATTATTGAAAATAAAGTTTCTTAATATTAACCAAATAGAACTGTATTCCTACTTAAAGTTGCATTATGAAATCTTGGAAAGGAATCCTTTTTAATATGTACTAATGGCATTGTGACTTGACTGACCAGACAAAAAACAAATATATATCTGTAAGTTGTTACAAAGCAGGTTTCCTAAGTTCTAAGTTATTCTCAGTTTTTTTTTTACACAAGAAACATTTCTTTAAATTTCAGAATTCGCTTTTCAAGCAAAATAGGTCACTCTCCAAGCACACAGCTACCAAAATTTCCATTTATATATTCAAATACCTGTTTTGAAAGGACAATTACCTGTTTTCAGTCACAACTTAGGTGTAAATCCCTAAAATTTTAGCTGACAGGTTTTACTATGTAATAAAACATGTCAAATCCAAACCGACAAGTGGATTTCATTTTTGGAGGGTTTTTCCTAACACCTTTTTCCATTATAATACAAGTACTACTTAGCCATATGATTTTCTGCAAAACTTAACCAAAAATGTAAAACATAATGCATGTCTCAACATCTTAACACTCTTATGGAAGGCTCTAGGCGAGGGGAGGGGAAGAGTCTTACTAAATTCAGAAAAGTGTGCTGTCTGTAAATGAAGAGGCTGCCAGCTCTCATCTGTTCGTTCTCTAGGTACTTTCATGCCTGCCTTCTAAACCAGAAGGAGGACAGTTAGCCCACCCCTTGTTGCATCTCTGAAATTCTTCAGTTGCTCAGTTTGTGGATTTGGAATATCACATCGTCCAGCCACACTTATTCTAAACAGACGATCTGGACACAGAGAGATGTCAGCCAATAAGCTTAACCACTGCGTTTGCAGCTTATATTTTAATGAAGATCTGGAGAGATGTAAAAATGCAATGCAATTATCCTATTAAATATGCACATGGACTATTTGTTTAATCTAAGTGGAAATTATAGGTAATACATTATGTTTATTTTATGTCACAATTGATACTACAAATAAATACTGATATAGCAAGTTACATAAACACTAAAGTGATTTTAACATGGGTATTGGTTACAGTTTGATGTGTGGATTAAGATATAGTTCACTAAAATTGTCTGTGTGTGAATGTGTGTAAAATCTATCCACCACCCAGTCATTAGTATGGGTATTAAACAATAAAAATCGGTACTCTAGTCCAGCTACAACAAAACTTCTTAACTTCTTAGATGAAAAGAAAAAGGTTTAAGAATCTTTCTGCATACAAACTTTTAATTATTTAACTTTATAACCTAACAATAGTAACAATAGATATTTACAGTCTTAATTGCTCATACAATTGCCTGAATGTTAAATAGAAAATGATATTTATGTATTATCAAATGTCGTATAACAAAAGAAAAGCTTCCTGGTTATTAAAAGTGGACCACTAGTGCCCCCTTCTGATATGAAAAATGAATGATTATTCTCAGGACTTGAAAAGACACTCTAAACTAATCCCTTAAAATCTGTTTCCAAGTCAGATTTATGCCAATTCTTTTCTGATTTACTAATAAATCTCCCCTTTTTCTCCTAAAATGTTGACTATTCTAATGTTTACTACTGCAAGTTACCTTCCTAGGAAACATTATAAAGTCAGGGAATCCTGTTAATTCTTATACATATTCAAACTCCTTTACTGAAATTGAGCTTTAAAATCAATTCCGGGGGAAAAAATCGTATTTTTAAAAAATATTTTTATCATCATTGGTTTTAGATTTGATTGCATGAAAGCTAATAAACCTGAATCTATACCTGCCTTAATCACATTAAATGTCATGTTGCCTCGCCTTTCACCAAATTCAAGCTGATACTCAGACACAATCATTCATTACATTCCTTTATGACATAACATAAAGGGCAAAAGGCAGCATGATAGATTAAAAAGATATTATGGTCCAATATTAATTACAGTATCAGCACCTTTTTCCAGCTCAGACTGCATATAAACGTCTATTTTCATTTTTACATTCAGAACATACTTTGAGGGAGAATGGATCTACTGCACAGACAAAGGATATGGGAATTTTGGTTGGATATTCTCATGTCAGGATGGTACCACATATGAGCAAACTAGAAAATTTGGAATCTCTGTCTTTAACCCAATCTGGTTTTTGTACAATTATTTTAAGAATGTAAGGTTGGGAGATATTAGACAAATCACAATTTGGCCATATACAAGAAAACAGAAACCTTCTTATATTAAGCATAAATTTATATTTATTATAAAACAGAAAAAAATCATAATATTAATATTAATAATAAATAAATATTAAATATTAAATAAAATACTTCTCCAGGAAATTAAAATTCCAGCATCTTTTTTCCAAATAATTTTATAAAAATATAACAAAGTAATCATTTTAAGAAGTGAGATACTAAAATAAATCATACTGTATTCTTAAGTTATAATAGTTTTCTTAGTGTTGGGCATTTTACAGTAAACTTGTGAAATCTCCCATTAGTAAAAGTGCACACAAATCAATAACTTATAACACTGTTTAAATATGTCAAAATAAAAATGTTCAATATTTAGACCATATTTAATCAAACTATAAATTTATATTGAAGATCAACCTCAGAAAAAATTCAGCTTCAATTGGAAATGTCATGCTGAGCCTTCAAATAAGCTTGATAAATGGTCCTTTTATCTATCAGGCTCAATTCATATTTTGCTACTTTCCCTTATTCCATGTAATTATTATCCATATCTCATTAATAATTTTGCTTTCTGAAAAATATGATGACTTTGTGGATATTTTCAATCCTTCCTACTGCCTGCTTCAGGATTGTGTTTTTTTTCCACTGATGCAATGTAACTTTCACACATATAGAATGACAACCACTCCAATTTGGTGATGCAAAAAGAACTGACTACATGAGGTATACCTGGCCTTAATGACATGTTTCTCAATGCTGTATTTCAAATTGGAAAGTTCTACTCTGGGAAAGTATGGAAGACCCGGGAAGTGGCAAAAGGGGGACAATTTCTGAATGGATACGTTCTTAGCTGTCAAATCAATGACTCTCCTATAGCTCATCCTTTTGACCAGGAGGAACAGCAGGGTGAGGACTGCTGACTTTGCTAGTTATTCTCCTTTCCCGGGAATCTGACAGAGTCACTTCTAGCTACTAAAAATCTGTGGTGTGATCCAGATGTTTCCATTCCACTTTTTCGCTTCAGATTTTCAAAAATATACAAAGGGATCTCTCTAAATTCAGAATAATAAATGAGAAAGCAATTTAAATTATAATCCTATTTTTTAAGAAACAATAATAATGACATTCTATCACTGAAAAACTAAAATGTATTTGATTTCTAGCTTTAACTCATTGACTGCATTTAATTATAGCCCTCATTTTATTATCACTACCAACAACCATATGTGGGGCACCTTTGAATATGTTCTCTCTGACACTCAGAGGCCAATTCTCTCTGAATGCAAACTACACACAGTACAGCTGCAGAGTTCTGCTGCTGGTGTGCAGACACTACAGAAATGAAATTGCTGCTAAGTTGAATTGCCTTAGTAAATATCTACCTTAAAAAGGAGGAAGGCAGGAAGGTGTCAGGCATATGGAGGCTTTAAGGCATATTATATATTATATTTAGAAATTTCTGATTTTCTTCTTGCCATTCAGAGTAAGATCTCTACTATTTTGGTCATAAAGGAAACAGCAATATATACAGTTAAAATGTTGCTATTATAATCAAAAGGACTGTCAAAGAGAGAGCAAATGAGATCTCTGCAGATGGGAAGAAAATCATTTGTATAGAGACTAAAGAAATTGAACCCTAAATTATAATTTTTAATCCATATGCACCAGTTATACCAATGTTTACAATATTTGGGAAAATAACTACACTTTCCTTATTCTGTGAATATTTTACTATTTGTTCACATTCTTCTAGTTTTATATTCTCCATCCTATGTTCTCAACTTGGTAGATTTGTGTACTAATTATGAGAATAAAAAAATATGTTCAGATCTGCAGACCGATCTCTTAAAAACATAGATATAAGTATGATTTCAAAATTCTAGGCAATAAAATCAACAGATGTCTAAAAAAAAAATGTGTTCAAACATGAAAAAAAAAACTAAGGGTGAAAAAGGTGCTTTGAAAAATTAGCAGATACAGCTGTTATACCTGTTACTGATGATTTCCAACTGTAAGTACTTCTTTTCGACAGTAGATCGTGGGAGTTCATGATAACTATAGGTATGATCAAAGCTTATTTCAATGCTTTGAAATGTCAAATGAGTAATTTTATTCTTTTTTATTTTTAAACTATTTGCAGAGACAACACAAAATTATATAATGTTACATTTATTTTAACCTACACTTCTTCCTTCATAAGGTTACTTGTCTAAACATTTCACTAACATTGTGCAATTTTAAACTGAGAAAAAGAACAAAGTTACAAGTGTGACAATTTATCAGGAATAGATTAAGTGACAGCTGTAACTAGAATCAGAATTAGTAGATTATTTTAATAGTTCCAGGAAGAGTATAATTTACAAAAGTATATTCAAATGATGTTAGGATGATAGCAGGAGGAATTATTTGCTTAGCCCAGAGTGATTTCTTTAAATTAAACTTTTATAATATTCACTCCAGAAGAATTATTTTTTTAAAGTGTAGAGATGTGTCCCTTGGTTCAACAATTTATCAATTGGTTTATTGACATGCAGGAAAAATGAGCATTTCCCTAAATTTGCTCAAGTTATGGAATCTATCTGTAAATGTATGATTTTTTAAACCAACTTTTGATAAATTGTCCTTTCTCTTATTAAAATTCTAGAAAAAGTATATATGCTTCCAAATATTTTGATATGTTACATTGGCTGCATCACATCTTTCTCATAATCTAATTTCTCAGGAAAAATTTAAGCAAAGCTTCATTATGTTCCCTTTACCAAGTTGCTAATATCTAGAAATCTTTCCTTTTTTTATTAGAAATTGCCTGAAACACTACTCCTATAAGAAATCTTGACCATTTAAGAGCTATTAATCCAAATTCTCCTCAAGTCTAATATCTTAACAGTCAATCCTTACTCTACTACCAGAAATAAATAGCCCAATTGACTTCAATATAAATATATGTGTTCCTTGATATGCTGTTTGTGAAGCCTCTTTCATTATTTCAATCAGTAGGTTCTTTTGTAATTCTATCCATTTGTATGCTATTTCTTTTGATTAAAAAAGGAAAAACCTTCTAGAATAACCATTTATCCCTTCTGCAACATTGTGTATATTTAGCCAATTATTAGATGATGATGATGGTGTTAATGTTAATGACAAACATTATTATTGTCATAAATGTTCCTGAAAGGGAATTTGGGAATTGGACTGGATGCCAATCAACTGTTCAATTCCAAATTTTACAATTTTTAAATTTCTCTTTCTAAGCACTCCTTCATTGGAAGGAATAACATAACAACTACTTATTATCCTATTTGACTTGTGTAAATTTTATGTATTGCAAGATTGAATATATATATCTGGCAGATCACTGACGGTTCTAATACTCACTATAAGCTGAATCATGACTGTAGAAGGACTGTCAATAAAGTAATTGCAAGATACCTTTACCCTCACAGCGATTATCTTCTCTTTGAAAGTAAAATAACTCCAGTATAGAACAAAGTCTCTTAGCTATAGAGATTCTTATAGTCTATTTTATATTAAAACTTTGCAGTCAGTATTATATTTACTAGGATAAAAGTATATTTTCACCATTAACTGATAGTAATATTTCCTCAACAGAGAAAGAAAAAAGTAAAGCAAATGATTTAAATACATAGATTGAGCAATAGGTAGATAGGTAAATAGATACACGTTAGAAATTCAAACAAAGATTTGAACTATGTTATGTTATTGATTTTGATTAAATGGAAGAAAGAATGTTTTCAGTACAGTACTATCCATATTGATGATACACTTAATTCAGTTTCCAGTTTGCTTCATGTTTTTGGTTTGCTAAAGACAGAGAAAAAGAGTTATATAGTCTCTGAACAAATATATTAGGAATGTGACAGCAGCACAACCAATTCTTTCTAATCTGAATTGCCACTGGAGAGTCAGGACTTATCAAATTCTACCACCGTCCTCAATGGCCATGTACAAACTCAATAAGTAACCATGTAAAAAATAAACAAATATAAAAGAAAACCTACCATCAATCCATAGACTAAGGGCCAATCATAGAATAATTTATTTATAATTGAAAAAATAAGAGAAAATGTAACTTCAAAATACTTATTAATATAAAACTTCATGTGACCATTCAAACTCCAATTCTATAGATGCAGATTCCGTTCCATACACAAAGCAGTTATAAACAGAAATTAACATTTTATCATCATCATCATTTCACCTGGAAAAAAAGTTCTTAATTGTACCCATGCCTAAGCAGTGCCTTCTAAATGGATTTTGAATAAACTCAGAAATGACATCATAAAACAATTAGCCAAGTTTGTTAAGGGCATTCATTCTAAGTACATCAAGGCTTGGAAAGGAATGACAGCTTTTTAATGGCAGCTCGTCTCCTTGAAATGAATTATTTTCTTCAATTTCCTCTGTCGGAACTTGTACAGTTGGACACATGCAGTTGATCATTCCTAGCATTTGCATTAATGTGTATGTGCTTGTGAGTGGCCACTATGTGTGAAGTCTAAGGGGACCGCTCCATGTTAATGAGAAACCAAGGAATTCCTCTAACAGCATCTGGCATAAGTGTGAATCACATAATTTAAAGCTGTCTTACATGCCTGGTTTCAAATTTTAGGTCTTCTTTCTTTAAAAGCACTTTAGTCACTATAATATTAAAAGGGGGAAAGTGTTTTCCCTTGTGTTTCAAGTAGCAATTATGGATGGGGAATACTGCTACCCCATGTATTGATGGCACAGAATGAACATCACAAGTTCATAGTGCTGCTTGCATTAAAACTTGAAAAGGCAGACATCCCACAGTCAGGTGCATCCCAATCTGACAGTAAGCCTCTTGTGAGCACAGGTCCACAATCTGAAGGCAAAAGCATCAATCAACCGAATTCACTCTAATGCTGAACCCTTTCAATATAAAAGTCCACCTTGTCTTGGACTCAGAGCTTTTTGTTTTTTATACTATTCTTTGTAAATATTATAGTAGAGATACTTATCAAAATTTTAAGAATATGTTGCCAGAAACTTTCATGGAAAAACCAAGAATAGTGTGAAACTTGAAATGAAAGTTGCTTTATGTGCATTAAATAAAAATAATTGGTATTATATTTTAATGATGTCACAAAGTTTAACCCACATGAAACCTTCATTTTGACAATCCTATGATTTTTAAATTTGATTCATATAAAAGTGAACAACTTCACAACACTGAAGACACATTTTCAAGGTAAAGCAAGTATGCAATTAACATTTAAAAACAAATGATTTAATATGTCTTCCTCTGGTACCCCAAATCTTAACAGATTTTTGTAATTCCCTGTTTTTGTTACGATTTTACAGAAATGCCAAGCTACAGGTAGATTAAAAATAACAATAAGATGAATGTCTCAGATTTATCACATGTATATTACTGCACACTCTGTACCAAACTGATATACAAAGTAGAAAATATATGACATACCTGAGAATTAAGAGCTATGATTTAAAGTACATTATTTTACTAGAATTAAGGTGTGGCATGCAGACGTGAAACACTTTGGAAATAATACTCTTAATCTCAGATAGCAAAAATATACCCCAAAATTGGCAGCAATGTGATTTATATAGATAACTTTAGTAAATCTTTATTTTTAGAGATTATGAGTCATAGCACAAAATTTTATTTTTGTAATTAAAATTGCAAAAATTTTAAATGGAGATTAAAATGATCAAAGACAATTACATTAAAATGTTTAAGGGTGAAATTCCTACGGCTCAAATTTCTTTAAGAATTTTACCACTTGAACGCTCTATTTGTCATTGTTATTTGCTTTACCTTAAGTCTTAGTGTAGCAAGGATGGCTTCAAAAATGAACCTTCTCTGTGTTTACTGAAAAGAAGGTAAGAACAGAAACAGGAATTTTCCTCCTAAAAGGGACTTCTCCTGAAAATAATAATTAGCTGGTAAAAGGCAATACTGTCTCAGCTGTCAGTAGCCCTAAAATCAGAGTCTCTGATTTGATCAGCTTAATATGATACACAAAGTCCTCTTCAGAAAGCCAGAACTAGCACTGATACAGATAGAGCACTAAAATCTATAGCACCAGTCATTTAACTTCCAGGAATAATCTCAATATATGGGAAATTTAGAAAATCAGAAACATTCTTCAAAATCTGCAATTTGCACTCCAAATTAAGTAATGCTGAATTATATATAAAAATTCTATTGACATTTTTAATTTTTCCAAAAAATGGATCAGATTACCTCATTCTGAAACAGCAAAGAGGGTCCTGCAATGTGTTCATTTGTATTTGAAACATAAAAAACAGATTAATTTCCAAAGAAATGGCATTCTAGATTATAGCAGCTCTAAAGAAACAAATGGAAAAGTCCAAGTATTTCAACTGTATTGATAAATCCATATATGCTGAGACATTCTGAATAGAAGAGGGCCAGTTCACTGATTCAGTCAGACCTTGCTCCTGGATCATAAGCTGGAACTCAGAACACTGAAGCTAAGGGCTTATTTATGCTCCCTCCTTAAAGGAAAAATCTTATCACCTAGAATTGTTTGAAAATAAGAACTATTCTTACTAATTTCCCAT